>NW_004444122.1:3841237-3907143 GCF_000243295.1 Trichechus manatus latirostris | reverse complement strand
ATAATATATATATCCCCACACATCTGTCAGTTTGTCGTACTGTGGTGGCATGCGTGTTGCTGTGATGCTGGAAGCTATGCCACCAGTATTCAAACACCATCAGGGTCACCCAATGTGGACAGGTTTCAGCTGAGTTTCCAGACTAAGACAGACTAGGAAGAAGGGCCTGGTAGTCTACGTCTGAAAAAAAGTAACCAGAGAAAATCTTATGAATAGCAGTGGACATTGTCTAATATAGTGCCAGAAGATAAGCCCCTCTACTACAATGGGCTCGAGCATAACAATGATTATGAGGATGGTGCAGAACCAGGCAGTACTTCGTTCTGTTGTACCTAGGGCCACTATGAGTCGGAACTGACTCGATGGCACCTAACAACAAATAAGTATATATACATATATATGCATGTAGGTATAAGTATATATACACTAATACATTTAATATTTAATACATATATTAAATATTTAATACATTTAA
This sequence comes from Trichechus manatus latirostris, assembly GCF_000243295.1. Lineage (NCBI taxonomy): Eukaryota > Metazoa > Chordata > Mammalia > Sirenia > Trichechidae > Trichechus > Trichechus manatus. Next base: position 3,906,668 of record NW_004444122.1, on the reverse strand, counting down.
TATTTAATACATATTAAGTGTATTAGTATGCTTATCCCTGTTGTATTACCTTGTACGTGACTTCCTCCTCTTCACTCGTGGAGGTTTAGGATTATTACAAAAGCAAAAAGGAAGAGAAAATTTTCAGCTCATGGACTAGGGTTCAGAATAGGATTTTTGAGTGCATAACAAGATAAAGGTTTTGAAAGCCTGGCTTTGTCATGAGAGAATGCATTTTCTAAATTTGTAAACTTTCATTAACATAACCAATCTGACTTTATAATTCTAAAGATAACCATTAGAACAGATAGAACATACACACACACACACACACACAGCTTTTCCTTTTTATTTCCAATGGGAGAGAGGTGGTGTAAAGAGATCAGATCCCTGTCCAAGTCTTCCTGAGTCATCTTTCTGGGGTGGAACCTTGAGGGATGGATAGTACAATAGAAACTTTCTCAAAGAATGAGGGAATCTAAGGAAATTGAGACTAGATCTCATTTCCATAGCTTATAGTTTGGCTTGGAGTCATATCCACAATTGCATGGGATTATTAACCAGCAATGGATAGCTGACCAAAGCCTGTAATACGGTGTTCAGTGGAGCAAGTAGTTTACTTGTGAGCCAGTTGGTGGGTTCTGCAAAGTGAACAAAGCAGTGTTAGAGAATTTTGCAGAAAAAGCAAAAGCCAGGACTCTGTCTTTAGCAGCGAGGGCTGGAGCAATGCCCCACTCCAGCAAATACCAACCTAAGGAAACCTTCTCCCGCCACCCAGCAACTCCTACAAAAACCTGAAGCTAGCATCACTGATAAAGTCAAGTGACCTCCTTCCCCACATTCATACACTCAGATTCTGCTTAGGAAGGGAAAGTGGGGTGGGGAATGAATCTGAAAGACTAAGCATTTCACCAAAAGAAATAGGAAAACACATGGCAATTTTATTAAATTCCCCAACCGCCCCCAACTACTGACTGGATATTGGAGGTGAGGGGAGGTCACAAGTAAGACCAGATAGAAATTAAAGAAGATGTTTTTGTCCTGCAAGTCCAGTGTAACTGAGTAAATTTGAGACCTAATATGTTATTGTTGTTTGGAATCTTTGAGTCAGTTCAGACTCTTAGCAACCCCATCTATGTACAACAGAGTGAAACACTGCCCTCTCCTGCCCCATCCTCACAGTTGTTGTTATGCTTGAGTCCATTGTTGCAACCACTATATTAATCCATCTGGTTGAAGGTCTTCCTCTTTTACACTGACCTTCTACTTTACTTTACCAAGCATGATGTCCTTCTCCAGGGACTGAGCCCTCCTAATAACATGTCCAAAGTACTTGAGACTGAGTCTCTCCATCCTTGCTTCTAAGGAGCATTCTGACTATACTTCTTCAAAGACAAATTTGCTCATTCTTCTGGCAGTCCATGGTATATTTAATATTCTTCATCAACACCATAATTCAAAGGTGCTGATTATCTTCGGTCTTCCTTATTCACTGTCCAGCTTTCACATGCATATGAGGTGATTGAAAACATCATGCTTGGGTCAGGCACACCTTAGTCCTTAAAGTGATAACTTTGTTTTTCAACACTTTAACGAGGTCTTTTGCAGCAGATTTGCCCAATGCGATACATCCTTTGATTTCTTGACTGCTGCTTTCACGGGCTTTGATTGTAGATCCAAGTAAAATAAAATCCTTAACAACTTCAATATTTGACTCCGTTTGTCATGATGTTGCTTATAGGTCCAGTTGTGAGGATTTTTGTTTTCTTTATGTCGAGGTGTAATCCATACTGAAGGCTGTAGTCTTTGTTCTTCATCAGTAAGTGCTTCAAGTCTTCTTCATTTTCAGCAAGCAAGGTTGTGTCATATGCATATCGCACGTTGTTAATGAATCTTCCGCCAATCCTGATACTGCTTTCTTCTTCATACAGCCCAGCTTCTCAGATTATTTGCTCAGCATACAGATTGAATAAGTATGGTGAAAGGATACAACCCTGATGCACACCTTTCCTGACTTTAAACCATGCAATATCCCCTTGTTCTGTTCAAACGACTGCCTCTTGGTTTATGTACAGGTTCTTCATGAGCACAGTTAAGTGTTCTGGAATTCTCTTTCTTAGAAATGCTATTCATAATCTTTTATGATCCACACAGTCTAATGCCTATGTATAGTCAATAAAACACAGGGAAACATGATTCTGGTATTCTCTGCTTTCAGCGAAGATTCATCTGACATCAGCAATGATATCTCTCTATTCCATGTCCTTCTCTGAATCTGGCTTGAATTTCTGCAAGTTCCCTGTGGATGTACTACTAGAATCACTTTTGAATGATCTTCAGCAAAATTTTACTTCGGTATGATATTAATGATATTGTTTGATAATTTCCTCATTCTGTTGAATCACCTTTCCTTGGAATGGGCACAAATAAGGATCTCTTCCTGTCACTTTGCCAGATAGCTGTCTTCCAAATTTCTTGGCATAGATGAATGAGCACTTCCAGCACTGCATTCGTTTGTTGAAACATCTCAGTTGGTATTGCATCAATTCCTGGAGCCTTGTTTTTCGCCAGTGCCTTTGGTGCAGCTTGGACTGTTCCCTTCAATACCATCAATTCTTGATCATATGCTACCTCCTAAAATGGCTGAATGTCAACCAATTTTTTTGGTACAGTGACTCTGTGTATTCCTTTCATCTTCTTTTGATGCTTCCTGCATCGTTCAGTATTTTGCCCATAGAATGCTTCAAAATTGCAACTGGGAACTTAAATTTTTTCTTTACTTTTTTCAGCTTGAGAAATGCTGAGCATATTCTTCTCTTTTGGTTTTCTAACTCCAGATCTTTGCACATTTTATTATAATACTTTACTTTGTCTTCTCAAGCCGCCCTTTGAAATCTTCTGTTCAGCTCTTTTAGGTCATCATGTCTTCCATTCTGTTTAGTTACTCTATGTTTAAGAGCAAGTTTCAGAGTCTCTTCTGACATCCATTTTGGTCTTTTCTTTCTTTGTTGTCTTTTTAATGACCTTTTGCTTTTGTCATATATGGTATCTTTGATTCATCTCACAACTCATCGGGTCTTCAGTAATTAGTGTTTAAGGCATCAAATCTATTCTTGAGATGGTCTCCAAATTCAGATGTGATATAATCAAGGAATATGCCTAGAATTTCAATGTTTATGCATTATACTTCATTTTCGATGACTTCTAATTTTCCTAGATTTGTACTTTATACATTCCATATTCTGATTATTAATGGACCTAACACATATATAAATACATAACTACTCTTTCAAAAATATCAGAATAACAAATGTAAATAGCTTAAAGCTTATATGTAAAAGACAGTACCTCATAGACTGGTTCAAAGAAACAACCCTAAGTTTGTGTTATTTAAAAAGAATATTTAAAACTAAGTAACACAAATAAATTTAGGTTAGACAAATGGGCATCATATTTAAAATTCAATGTGAAAAACATTAAATGGTATGAAATGAAGTCATTTATATTGAAAAGAGCAATTTAATGAAGAACTATTGCCATAAACTTTTATGTAAGGACTGATATATCATTAAAATAAATAAGGCAATTTTTTTGCAATTTTATAAAAAAATTCACAGCATAATATGAAGTCTTGATTTTACTTTTCTCGCCGGGGTTGGGTGGAGGGGCAGGATTTACCAAAGTAGGTTTCTTTCCTGACATATAAATGGTGTGTGCATGTTATGTCCTGAGATGTTTTCATCATTTCCATATTCTGTTCTTAAGTGTTCCCAGCCTTAGAAACATGCCCAATGTTTTCTCCGGAAACAAGTGAGTAAATTCTTTTTGGATCACTAAGAACAGTTGGCAATCTTTCTTTAGATCTCCAGGCTTATGCCATTTGACTCATGCAGGTGGAGGAGAGGGACCGGAGGCCCAAGATGATCCCAGTAGTAACACTTTTTGTGGGCAGTTTTCCCTGACTTTTGGCATGTGTTTCATGCTATAGCTGAAATGACTGAGCCTCCTTCTTAGTGAGGGAATAGTCCCACTGTCTTAGGCTGAGTTCTCTAGAGAAGCTAAACCAGTGAAACATTTTATATATATATGTATATATATATGTATATATATATATATATACACACAAACATATATATACATACACACACACATATATATACATACACACATATATACATACACTTATAGAGAGAAAGAAAGAGAGAGCTTTATCTCAAGGAAATGGCTCACGCAGTTGTAGAGGCTGGCAAGTCCCAAATCCATGGGTCAGGTGTCAGGCTGGAGGTTTCTCCTGACTCACTAGCTGCAGGGGCTGACAAGTCCAAGATTGGCAGGTCAGATGGCAGGCTGCTGGCTCATGGGCTGTGGAGGCTGAAGAATCCCAAGATCGACAGGCAATACAGCAAGCTGCTGGCTCAAGTCCCCAGAACCAGAGGTCAGATGATGATGAGCTGGATATAGGATCCAGAGCAAGCAAAAAGCCAGTGAGGTTTGTCAGAACGTCAGCATATATTGGATGGAGGCCACATCCCTGAGGAAACTCTCCTTACAAATGATTGGCTGATCATATCAGATCACATCACTGAGGTGATTACATTGTACCACAAAATGGAGGATAACGACATTGTTACATAAATGACAAATTATATCATTATATAACTGCCAAACTACATCATTACATAACTGCCAAACCTCTGAGAATCATGGCCCAGACAAGTTGACACAAAACCTTAACCATCACACCCATTTTTATCTTGGATCTATTTCATCAACTTCCAAAGTTTGCAATAAAAAAAAAAAAACTCCTTGGAAACCATTTCTCCAAAACACTTGCGGTGGCCTTGGTTAGTTCTGTGATATTTTTGAGTCCTTGGATCCAGTCCAGAAGAGCAAGTGTAAACGGATTAAAGTTTATATGTAAAAGAAAAATAAAACGTATAGAATTTAGCAATCGTTCAGGACTTAGGAAAAAAAATTTAAAGCTCTTTGCTGTAGGATATAATAGAAGATAAGATACAGTTATGGAAAGACATATCATATTCCTATGTGGGAATAACCAACACCTTCAATCAATTCTTGTTCTTCCTAAAAAAAAAAACAAAAAAAATCTGTCAATTTAATGGAACCCCAGTCATATTCCCAATTTTTTGTGGGGGAGGGGAAGGCGGAGAGGAGATTGGGTTGTAAACTTAAACATTAAGGAAATGGGAAAGGTATTACAAGCAAATACACATAAAAAATAAAGGCTAAGTCCAGTAATACACAGCAGGCAAGAAGCACTTTAGAGAAAAAATATTGAACTGTACAAAGAAGGTGATTTTAATGTTCTAAGAGATGCACTTGAAGATGTGACCTTTCTAAACCCTTGAATTAAATACAATCACTTTCAAGTCCTCCCTCCTTGAGATTACTCCCCAATCATCTTGATTGGAGTTGTGAACGTCTCCAAACTTTCAATCAAAAGGTCACAGGCAATCTTTTGATTTGACCCCTCAGATGTCTCATTATAACCTGTGTGTGTGGTGCAGTGGTTAAGAACTTGGCTGCTAACCAAAAGGTTAGATTGCCTGAGGTGGAATCAATCAATCATTGAATACTATAAACCTGGGCTTCATGGCTTCTATATTATTATTCTGAACAGAAAGAAAGGAGGTAATGAGGAAGAATTGTTGAGTCCCCTATTCACTTCACCAGCTATAAAGTGACACTGTTAGGTCAGGACACTACTGAGATGAGTCAGAGAGACTCAAAAGGAGGGTGAAAAGAAGGAAATATCTTGGATTCATTTTGCGTGTGGCCACCAGCAGCTGGTTTTTCTGAGAATAGGACACACAGAAGAGTGTGTCAGTAATAACCACAAGTATAGTCCTCGTTTGCATTATCGAAACATGTTTATTGGTGAAGTAGTTAACAACGGTGGGGGAAATTACTATAGGAAATATAACCCTGAAGCAGAATAAAAAAGCCATATCTAGGTTGGGTGATCGTTTCATTTTCAGCACAGAAAATCCAGAACAGTGAAAGAATCCTGCTGGTCTTTTCATCTGTATTCTCACTGGTGTTGATTCAAGCATCTCTAAGAGTTATTTCAAGAATCATTTTCACACATTCACTGATTTTGTTTCTTTTTTTAAGCCTTCTGGAAGCAAAGCCCAAGCTGTCGATGGCAGCCATGGAAATAAACAGAGATTTGAAAGGCATCGTTTTGAAGTTTTCTTCTCTTTTAACTATTCTTAACAGGATGGAGCTACACTGACTACATGATAGAATCACCTGGGGAGCTTTTAAAAAACTCCAGATGCTCAGGACACATCCATAGCCAATTAAATTAGAATCTTGTCAGCCATGCAGCAGGCATTGTAGAAGTGGTTGCCCCCTGGTGACAACATTGTTTAGGGACCCAGATTCATGGATATTTTCTAGGTCATCATAAGCTTGTATGTTGGGATACCTTTTACTTCTTTCACAAATATCTTATTTAATCCTCACCACAAGCTGTGTGGAGGGTCTTATTCTCCCTATTTTACAAATAAGAAGATTAAGGTTTAAATGAGCTTACAAATGGAAATGCCAACTGTGGAATGGAATCCAGTAACCAGAATCCAAGGAAAAACTATGTCTTCCTAAACTAGATCCTTTACAAATTTCCCTAACAACTTAAAATCTCATTGAAGAATTCTGGGTACATAGTACCAAAGATCTAGGGGCAGTGGTGAAGGCTATACCTGACGTCCTTATCATTTCTGTTTTGATGGAGTCCCATGGCTTATAGCAAGTATTGAGTCATTGATTAGAATTCTTTATAGACACATATAATCTGGAATTTATGAGAGAATTTGGAAGTCCTCAATAATCTGGTGATAAGATAGGGTCTTAGTAATGTGTACCATTACCTCTTAAGACAAAGTAATATGAACTTTATATGTTTGGGTCTTCTTTTAGTAGCCATGCAACATTGTTTTTTATTAAGATTACAGATGTTGAAATTACCTGGATAGGACATTCACCACCTCATTCATTGTCAGCATTGATTAAGTTAAAATGATTGACCAGACAGGTAAAATTTCTGGCATAACTAAATACTTGGTTGCAGGAAACAACTTTCCCAGATACAGGAGGATGTTTCATTGGGCCATATTATTAATACTGAAACCAATCAATATGGAAGAGTCTTAAAAATATAATATTAAGACATGAGCAAGAATGGTGGACTAAGTACCTCCAAAAATACTTTTCTCCATAAAATCTATGAGAACATTGGAGAAAAATTGTCAAAATAAACTCTTTCAGAACTCTGGAAATTAACCAAAACTTGCAATAAGGAGTGTTTATTCGAGAAAAATGGTTGAATCTTGGTAACACCAGTGAGCTTTGTGACATTTAACTCAACCTATTCCCACCCCTCTCTCCCCAGCTCCATGGTACCCTTGAAAACCAACAGCCTTCTCACAACCACAGTGAAGACCAGTAGGCTAGCAACCACTGAAGGGGCCAGAACAGGGTTGGAGCTTTTTTAAAGCCCCATTCTCAGAGAATTGTCATTGTTTGATCTGTCTGGAAGTTCCTTGGAAGATCCCAGTCTCATAGCTTGTCTTTATTTGGCTCAACTCAGAGATCACCAGTGTGAATAGGCTTTTATCTATGGTTGTTTGTTAAAAACAATCATCAGCAGTTGCTTAACACCACAGCTGCCTAAAGTTACAATAAAAATTGGGGTAAATAACAGGTTGACCAAAAAACTTAAAAGGAAAAGCTAGGGAGTGAGATGTCTATAGAGGGCTTTTAAAAGCTACAGTGTAGTCCTAGAAATCAAGAAGACCCTGTGTATGCATAGGTCTTTACACATTCTCAAGACTGTGTGCATCCTCAGGAAAGACCTGAGAAAGTCATAAGTGTTCACCCCTGGACAAGCAGGGAGGGAAGGCTAAGGGAGAGTTGTAAACTTGCTGCTGAGTGTTGAAAGCATGCCCCCAACATGCACATAGATCCCTTGGCAAGGACAGGGAGAGTACTGGTTCCAGGCATTTAAGGAAAATCTTATCCAATCATTTGCTGGCCAGTAACCTAACCAAGCAGGGTCTTCAGTGGTCACACACAACAAAGAACACAAACTTTACAGAATTTGTTTAAGAAAGTCACCTAAATAAAACAACAACAACAAACAGCAGTAACAACAAACTCTGGGAAGGTGGAAAATCTGATTTCCAGAGTTGTCATATTATTTTATTTAAAATGTCCAATTTTTAACAAAAATTTATAAGACATGCAAAAAAAAAAAAAAAAAAAAACCCAAGAAATACAACCCATATACAAGGGGAAAAAAAGCAGTCAACAGAAATTTTCCCTGAGGATGCTCAGATATTAGACTTACTAGACAAAGACATTAAATAAGCTATGTAAAATATATTCAAAAATCTAGAGGAAACCATGCTTAAGAACTAAAGGAAAATATGAGAATGATGTCTTACTAAATAGAGAATGCCAATAAGGAGATGGAAATTATTAAAAATAATAATAATAAAAGAAGAAACAAATAGAAATTCTAGAGCTGAAAAGTACAACTGAAATGAAAAATTTACTAGAAGACCTCAATAGCAGATTTGATCACACAAAAGAAAGAAATAGTAGTCTTGAAGATACATCAGTTGAGTTTTTCTAGTCTAAGGAACAGGAAAAAAAAAACAAAGCAAAATGAACATAGTCACAGAAACACATGAGATATCATTAAGTGTGCCGATATGTACATAATAAGAGTTCCAGAGAGGAAGAGAGTGAGAGAGGAGTAGAAAAAACATTTGAAGAAATAATGGTCAAAAACTTACCGAATTTGATGAAAAACATTTATCTAGACATCAAAGACAACAGCAACAACAGACATCAAAGATGCTCAATGAACTCCAAATAAAATACCCTCAAAGAAATTCACAACCATACACATCATAATCAAACCTCTGAAATACAAATAAAAAGAATCTTGAAAGCAACAAGGGAGAAGTAACTCATCAAGTATGAGGGATCCCAATCAGATTAACAGCTAACTTCTCACCAGAAACCACTGCGAACATAATGGCACTGTGATGACATATTAAAATCACTGAAAGAAAAAAAACTGTAAAACCAACAATTCTATATCAAGCAAAACTAATAATCAAAAATGAAATTAAGATATTCCAGGTAAACAAAAGCTGCAAGAACTTGTCATTAGCAGACCTGCCCTACAAGAAATACTGTACAGAGTCCTTCAGGAAAAAATAAAAGAACACTGGGCTGTAACTCAAATAAAAATGATATAAACAAATTAGATAATTTATATGAAATATACAAATTCCTGGAAAGACACAAATACCAAAACTAACTCAAGAAGAAATAGAAAAATCTGAATAAACCTATTACAAGTAAAGAGATTGAATTAGTAATTATATATACATATATATACCACAAAGAAAAGCCCAGGGACAGATGGTTTCACTGACGAATTCTACCAAAAGTTTAAAGCAAAATTAACACCAAATATTTCTCAAACTCTTTCAAAAAATAGAAGAGGGAACACTTCTCAACTTATTCCACGAGACCGGTACTATCCTGATGCCAAAACCAGACAAAAACATCACAAGAAGAGACAACTTTAGACCATACCCCTTATAACTATAGACGCAAGAATCCTCTACAAGATGCTAGGAAATTGAATCTAGCAACATATAAAAAGATTTATCTGACTGGAATTTACTCCAGAAATGCAAAGTTGGTTGTCATGGATTGAATTATGCCCCCCCAAAAATGTATGTATCAATTTGGCTGTGTCAGTATTCCCAGTATTTTATGATTGTGTACCATTTTGTAATCTGACGTGATTTCCTTATGTGTTGTAAACTCTATCACTATGATGTAATAAGATGGATTAGCAGCAGTTATACTGATGAGGTATACGAGATTGGATAGTATCTTAAGCCAATCTCTTCTGAGATATAAAAGAGAGAAGCGAGCAGAGACTCAGGGGAACCTCATACCATCAAGAAAGCAGTGCTGAGAGCAGAGCGCGTCCTTTGGACCTGAGGTTCCTGCTCAGAGAAACTCCCAGACCAAGGGAAGATTGATGACATGTACCTTCCTCCAGAGCTGACGCCCTGAATTTGGACTTGTAGCCTACTGGGCTGTGAGAGAATAAACTTCTCTTTGTTAAAGCCATCCACTATGTGGTATTTCTGTTGTGGCAGCACTAGATAACAAAACTAGTAAACTGAATCTAGCAACATATAAAAAGATTTATCTGAGCGGAATTTACCCCAGAAATGCAAGGTTGGTTCAACACATAAATCAATGTAATATATTAATATAACATAAGATAAAAAGCAATAAATGCAGATAAACTTTTGACAAAATCCAGCACCCTTTTGTAATAAAAACATACAACACACTAAGAATAGAAAAGGACTTTCTCAACCTCAACCTGATGTTGTCATCTATAAAAAACTCACAGCTAGCATCAAATAGTAAAAAATTAAAACTTTTCCCCTAAGATCAGGAAAAAGACAAGATGTCTCACCAACCGTAGAATTATGCTACTGTACTGTATATTCTAACCAGGTCAGTTAGGCAAGAAAAAGGAATAAAAGTCATCCAGACTGAAAAAAGACAGAGTAAAACTATCTTTCTTTGAGATGATATCTTACATATTGAAAATCCTAAGGAATCCACAAAAAACTACTAGAGCTAATTAACTCACAAAAGTTGCAGGATACAAGATCAAATAATGCTGGGCTAAACAATTGGATTAAACAATGATTTCTCAACTATGACACCAAAAGCACAAGTAACAAATGAAAAAAAACAGATAAATTGAATTTCTTTTTAAGAGAACTATATACTTTACAAGAGTGAATGTTATGGTATGTGAATTATTTGTCAATTTAAAAAATTAAAAATCACAAAGTCATAGCAGCATCCTAGACACATCCAAACACCTTGAGGAACCAAGCTACTGGGGCTGAGGGCTGGGGACCATGGTCTCGGGGGACTTCTAGGTCAAGTGGCATAACATAGGTCATAAAGAAAATGTTCTACACGCTACTTTGGTGAGTATCATCCAGGGTTTTAAAAGCTTGCAAGTGGTCATCTAAGATACATCTACTGGTCCCATCCCATCCAGAGCAAAGGAGAATAAAGAAAACCAAAGACACAAGGAAAATATTAGTCCAAAGGATAATGGACCACATGAACCACAGCCTCCACCAGCCTGAGCCCAGAAGAACTGGATGATGCCCAACGACACCACTGACCACTCTGACAGGGATCACAATAGAGGGTTCTGGACGGAGCAGGAGAAAAATGTAGAACAAAATTCAAATTAAAAAAAGGGACCAGACTTATAAGTCTGAGAGAGACTGGAGAAACCCCCGAGACTATGGCTCCTGTAGACCCTGCTAACTCAGAACCGAAGCCGCTCCTGAAGCCTACCTTCAGCCAAAGATTAGACAGGCCTATAAAACAAACACATGTGAGGAACGTGCTTCTTAGTTCAATCAAGTATACGAGACCAAACGGGCAACGCTTGCCCAAAAACAAAGACAAGAAGGTGGGAAGGGACAGGAAAACTGGACGAATGTACACGGAGAAGCCAGGGTGGAAAGGGAAAGGGAGAGAGTGCTGACACATTGTGGGGATTACAACCGATGTCACAAAATAATCTGTGTATAAATTTTTGAATAAGGACCTAATTTGTGCTGTAAACTTTCATCTAAAGTGTAATAAAATTTTAAAAAAGGTAACATCATAGAAGCCAGGACTATGGTTATTTTAGGTGGTAAGAAGAGGTTTTAGTTAACAAAGGGCACATGGAGAGGGCTGATGGGGTGTTGGTAATGCTTCATTTATTGGTGTGGGTGGTACTTATCTGGCTGTCATTATAATAATTCAATAATCTGCACATTCGTGTAGTGTGCACATTTCACAACAAAATATCTTTTTAATTTGATAGAAAAAAATCCTGTAACTGGATGCACTACAATTTCCTTAATCATTCCCATATTGTTGGCATTTTGATTGCTTCCAATATTTTATTATTCTGAACAACATTGCAATTAACATTTTTGTGCATAAATCTCTTTATATTTTTTATTATAAACTTGGGATAGATTTCCATATGTGGGAATGCAAAGTCAAAGGAGTCCCATACTTGCAATTGATATTATGAGCCCTCAGTGTTTTTATTTTTTATCTTCTATGTGGCTTGTTGCCACCAAATTCTCTGCTTTTCCAAGGCCTTTCTGAATTCTAATTCTTTATTTGGTTATCTTAGCTACCCCTCCAAGGCTTTCCCATCTTCCTCACAAGTAGGCTCACTGATCCCTCACTGCAACTCAGGCTTATGAGGTGATACTGGTTCTTCCTTATCGTATTACCTGTATCAGGGTTCAGGACCATGTTGAGTGCCCTTCTGGTAAGGAAGGGGCTCCTATTCCTGGCATTTCCAACCTGTGGCTGCCAGGCAACCTCTGCTCTGCAATACACTATTAAAACAATGATGCAACGCCATCTCCACTATCAAATAATAATGTTCAAACAGTTAAAAACAACTTGTACACCAATGATCTTCGCAACCTTATTCACAACAGCCGAAAGGTAGAAACAACCCAAGTGTCCATCAACAAATGAATGGATACACAAAATGTGGTAGATACATACAATGGAATATTATTCTTCCATAAAAAAGAGATGAAGTTCTAATACATGCTGAGTCATGGATGAACCTTGAAAACATGCTAAGTGAAATAAGTCAGACACCAAAGTACAAATATTGTATGATCCTACATACATGAAATACCTCAAACAGACAAATGTATAGAGACAGAAAATAGATGAGTTATTACCGTGGGCTGAGAGGCAGGGAGAACTGGGAGTTGTTGATTAATGAGCACAGAGTTTCTGTTTGAGGGGATGAAAAAGTTTTGGAAACAAATAGTAGTGAGTGTGATTAATGTCACTGGATTGTACACTTGAAAGCGGTTAAAATGGCAGATTTTATGCTATGTGATATCTTACCACAATAAAAAGTATGTTTGAAAAAAAGATACATCAAAAAAAGTTAAAAACATGACTCTCATACAAATATAGAATGAACATGTGTAAAGTATTTTTTTCAACTCATTTGTTAATGAGGGACTACTAGCATAATGGAGCCCTGGTGGCACTGTGGTTAAGAGCTACAGCTGCTAACCAAAAGGTCAGCAGTTTGAATCCACCAGCCACTCCTTGGAAACCTTATGGGGCAGTTCTACTCTGTCTTATAGGGTCATTTTAGTCAGAACCGACTCGACAGCTGAGAGTTTACCGGGATAGTAAATCTGGCTCAAATGAGAATTCAAGGAAGGAAGATTTATGGAGGTAGTCAGTCCAAAGAAAGTTGAAATGAATTTATTAATAGATATAAAACTAGGTAATGTCCAACAGAGTAACAATATGCAACCTTTGGAGATATCTTTTTACCAGACACCAATCTACAAGTTCACATGTAACTTCACAGTATGTGGTTCTAATCAAGTGGTAAAAATAAAAGTCAAACTGAAGTATGTTCTGCTATGTAATTATGTAATCCTTAGGAGGGCCAGTGAAACAATGCCCCAGTATTACATGCAGTTATCCTCTTGTTTTATTTCCAAGTGTTGGGCAACTGTTCGAAGCCCACACTTTTTCAGTTGCCCCGACAAATCACTAGGTCCGTCTTTTGCTCTTTTGTAAATCTTGAAAGACTGGTAAAATCCAAGTCACTACATAGAAAATGTGTTTTTACTTCTTCCTAAGGCCAATACAGTTCTTTCTTTCATTACCTGAAAGCTCACAGCAAGTCAATTCTCTTTCACCTGAAGCCATCAATGTTTTGCAAGATCTAAGAAACCACCCGTCATCAAGTTTCCATGCACAGAGCCAATGTCCACGTGTCTCCTAAAACTGTGTTCAGATGACTGGTATACTGCCTGTGTGCATTTTTCTTAAAGGAAGAACAAAGTTCCACAGAGGGTTAAGAAACACCTCCCAGCTGGGCCCCCGCAGCTGGCACTTTCATAATTAGATACTGTATTGTAGGCTGCCTTTGCCCTTTTTCTTAGGTATCTCTTAACTGCCTTTGTTAGAATCCCTGGTCATAAACCCTGCTTGTATTCACACATCCCTCGTATTCATAAAACTGTCAACAGTTGTATCCCTCTTAGGTGTAAAAGGTACCCCTAGCACTCCATGGTACCAACAGACACACAATAACACTGCCGAAAGATGAAAGCACAAAAAGGTACCATATTCTTGGCTATCATGTTTTGAGAAAAAAGCATAACAAACAAATGAACAAAAAAAAAGCCTTCTTGTTAATGAGGCGTTGCTCGTGTGTTAACATAATTCCTTTTGCTCTAAATTTTGTTTGCAGCCTGTCTTTACTGAGGTTTCAAATAAACTTTAATGAATCATGTGCGTTATGTGAATGTATGTTTAACATAAAACTATTGCAAGATAGCAAGAGTAATTGATGGTGAAATTATATTTCCTATGTAATCTGTGAAATAAAAGTCCAAAATCCATCTCCAGGAAGGAACAATCTATCAGCTTGAAATAAGCCATGTTGTCATTTGGTCGGCACAAAACAAATGCCTCAAGCAAAGCCATTATAGACCAAGTTTCAACTCACAAATATCATTCCAAATTAAATACCAGAGCTCCTAGTTACAAAAATGTATTGTGCCCATAATAAGCTGTGTATTTACATACACACTGAGATGTTATTTTTGCTAGGATTTTTTAATTACCTGAATAAGGGGACAAAATGATAGGGGATAGGAGAGATAAGGGGGAGGGCAGAAGCAAGTTATTTAATCTCTTTCCTATAATGGATTAATATTTAATAGCATGGCAATAGAAAAATAGGTGTCATTTATCGAAGACTTGATATGTACCAAATACTGTGCTAAAAGTTTTAAAGATATTTGGTCATTTATATACTTAACAAATATCTATTGAATGCTTATTATGTATCAAGCACTATCTTATGCGCCTTAGCACGTAAAATATAGTTTCTGCCCTCATTCTGTTTATATTCTAAAGAGAGAGACCATAAACAGAAATAAATATAAACACATATGTACACACACATGCACAAACATGCATGCACATGTACACATATTTGCATATATAATTTTAGAGCTTACAATGTTCCCCGGAGCCTTGGTGGCTCAGTGGTTAAGAGCTCAGCTGCCAACCAAAAGGTCAGCAGTTCTCATCCACCAGCCGCTCCTTGGAAACCCTATGAGGCAGCTCTACTCTGTCCCTTTGGGTCGCTATGAGTCAGAATCCACTCGATGGCAAAGAGTTTGGTTTTTGGAAATGCCCTTTGAAGAAAATAAGCTAATGGAAAAGAGAGATGACTGAATGGGCAGGAGGGGGGCTATTTTAACCAGATAGTGATAGGCCTGTCTGAAGAGGTTCCATGAGAAGGCCTGGGGAAGAGCTTTCTGAGCAGAGAGATCAGCAAGTGCAAAGGCCCTGAAGCCAAACAGAGATCAGCGTATCTGAGAGACACAGAAAGAAAGCCAGTGGTCATGTTGGATGCGGAGGAAATTGGGGCCATTTAAGGGTTTAAGCAGAAGAATATTGTCATTTGATTCATTTTTCAAAAGTCATGCTGTGTGCTCTGTGGGGAGTGCCTCGTAAAGGAATAAGAGTGGAAGCAGGGAGACAGGTGAGGAGTCTACTGAGTTAGTACAGATAGAAGATAATGGTGATTTTGAGGGGGTTTATTAGTTTACATGATGAGAAATGGTCAGATTCTGTTTATATTTTTGAAGTGGTGTGATTAGGATTAGATCATAGATTAAACATGCAGTGTAAGGAAAGGGGAGGAATCAAAGATGAATCCTAAGGTTAAATAGCACCCTTGTGCTCTCTTATCCCTCTTTGCACAATGGGAAAATTGCCATAAGAGATAGAAAATCCACCATAGCAGCCAAACATACGTCCCAAAACAGTGCAAAACACGGTCAACTTCATGAATAATCAAGTAAGTGAACGTTTATATTAAAA
Organism: Trichechus manatus latirostris; assembly: GCF_000243295.1. NCBI lineage: Eukaryota > Metazoa > Chordata > Mammalia > Sirenia > Trichechidae > Trichechus > Trichechus manatus. The sequence continues at coordinate 3,890,630 of NW_004444122.1, read as the reverse complement.
AATGTCATTTTGGTCTATTGAATGGATAAAGATTTTTAAATGATATATTAGTATTATTAGTATAATTTTACATAAATCCATTTTAAATTTTATTTTATCAATATAACTTTTAAGAGGTACGTAAGTATAGTATATGAGTATCATTAAGGATGGTTAAAGGGCAGCCCTCATATCCAGATGTTGTTGTGAGATGTTGTTGTTGTGTGCCGTTGAGTCAATTCCGACTCACAGTGACCCTATAGGACAGAGTAGAACTTGCCCATAGGTTTCCTAGGCTGTTTTCTTTATGGAAACAGATCACCAGGTCTTTTCTCCTGCAGAGCAGCTGGTAGATTTCAATCACCAACTTTTGGTTACCTGCCCAGTGCTTAACCACTGCGCAACTTGGGTTCCTCATATCCCAATAGTGGAATGTAAATGAACCCAAATACTCTAAAGAGAGATTTGAAAATTTGTTTTCAAAAGGCTTCATAAAGTATATGCACTTTAGTATGGATACTATCTTTTGGAATACATCATAATACATCAACCAAATGTAGAGCTGGATTTATGTTCAAAAACATTAATTGCAAGAATAATAAAGGAAAATTAGAAATAATATAAATAGAGAAATGGTTAAACACATTATGGTACAGCCATTTATGCTATCACTAAAATCATAATTTGGAACAATTTTTGCCATTATAAAATGATCATGATATAAATATTGTTGACTTCAAAAAACACGATAAAACAATTCTACATCCATAAACATGAACATGCATGCAAATAACAGGAAGTAGAAAACTAAAAGTTTAATAATGGTTTCTCAGGAAGGTCGGATGATAATTACAGTCAGTTCTCATTATTCAAAGTATTTGTGTTTTATAAAGTTTTCTCAGGCACTGAATTAGCGAATACTGAACATTGATCCTTGGAAAAATATAGGGTTAGCTTATTTTAAGCTTCTGGTCACATCATTTGCATCAATTGATCAATACATAACCTTGTTTTATCAGTGTTTCTGTTTTAAAAAGCCAGTTGAAGTTGAGTCATTTCTAACTCATGGCAATCCCATTAGTGTAAGAGTGTAACCGTGCTCCGTAGGGTTTTCATTGGCTGGGTTTTTGGAAGTAGATGACCAGAACTTTTTCCCTAGGAACCTCCAACCTTTCAGTTAGCAGAGAGCACATTCACTGTTTGCGCCACCTAGGGACTCCCTTTCATGTGATTTAAGTGGGTACTTGTGAGAGGTGGAGCCAATTCGCTGAGCCCAAGTCACTTTTTCCCACAGTACCCTTAGTGGCCCTGTCTCTCAGGAGTCCATATCTGGTAAGTTCCTTTACACATCAACAGGAAGAGGAAAGAGGAGAAACACTGTGGGTCACAGAGTCTGAAGGAGAGCGGAGGCTCATTTTAGGAGAATCCAGCATGCTTGTTTTTGCCACCCTCTGCTGTATCTCACAGAATCAGAGTGCTCTTTTCTCTAAATACGTGTGAATCTGGAAAAGGAATAAAGCCAGAGATACACTAGCAAACTTCTGCTGTCACAGGGGCCGTATCCAACCAGTTACTAAAGCACATATACAGATGATTAAATGGCACCTAAACACAGGATGGAAACCAAATTTTCAACCCATTTTAAATACACAGTCTGACTTACATGATTGTGACTGTGAAAACAGTGAGTTTTTCCAGAGTATCATGTCCAACTACTCCAACCATCGTTATTCAAATTTAATTTTATTCTTTTGTATTAAAGTCTTTATGAAAAATTTTTCTTGCATGATCATTTTATCTCCTACGGTTCTTATGTGGCTTTTGAAGGAGGGCAGTACTCTGAAAAGGTGGCTGCTGAAGGGTAATTTAATCAGCAGTCTCATAAATTACACATGTTTTCTGTCTGATTTGAATAGAGGGAAAAGTCTTAGGGCAGAAAGAGTGCCTTCCATATTTTAATTTGATTTCCAAGCCTAATTACATTTACTTTAACTCAATCACTTGTGATTTTACAAGGACAACAATGTTGTATGATGAAATAAAACTTCTTAAAACTTTTAAAGTTGGTTTTCTTTCCTTTCAAACTGAACTTCCATTATAACCCAAAGATAGTGATATCAAAACCAAAAAAAACAAACCCGTTGTTGTGAAGTTGATTTGGACTCACAGCGACCCTACAGGACAGAGTAGAACTGCCCCATAGGGTTTCCAAGGAGCAGATGGTGGATTCAAACTGCTGACCTTTTGATTAGCAGCTGTAGCTCTTAACCACTACACCAGCAGAGTTTCCAGTGACATCAAAGGGAACTTATTTCAATAATATATTAAAGAAAATATTTAATTAAAAAGTGATAAATTAACTACTGCCTCTTTGCAAAAAAAGAGTAATGGGATGTGTAGCTAAATTTTTTTTCAAATGAGAGCAACTGGATTTAAAAACAATGTCTGCTTCTCTCAATTCTTTAGGTACAAAAGCTCACATCTTCCTAAAAGCACTAGTTATAGCAAAAAAGCTTTTAAAATCCTGTCAATTTTTTCTCTGAAATGCTTTGCACTGTTTTCCAGTTTTTTTCATTCCCAAACTCTATATCAAATCCTAAGTCTCTCTTTTTTTTTTTTTGACAAGTCTGAAATAGTGCAGTATCTCATATTTCCTCTCCCTCTAGTTTCTCACCTACTGATCTAGTCAACACCTAGACTGTCACTTTTATTATATAAAATACCTTATTAAAATCTTCATAATTATCTCCTCAATCAAACACTAGCTCCTTAGACTGATAAGAAAGTAAAAATAATAAAAAGGATATTAATAGCAGCTAATACTCATTGAATGTTTATGTTCCAGACACTGTTTTAAATATTTTATATAAATTTAACTCCTTATTTCTCAAAATAACCCTATAAAACAAAACTTGTTGCCGACTCATAGCAACCCTGGTGGTGCAGTGGTTGAGAGCTTGGCTGTTAACCAAAAAGTCTGCAGTTCTAAGCCACCAACCACTCCTTGGAAACTCTATGGGGCAGTTCTACTCTGTCTTATAGGGTCGCTATGCGTTGGAATAACGCTATGAGGTAGGTACAATTATTTACCCATTTTTCAGATGTGGGGATGGAGGGAAGCGAGGTTGAGTTGACTCTACTAGAGCTGATCAGTATGGTGAGAATTTCAACCATGGACTCCAGGGCAGAGGGAGCTTCCCTGGGCCTGGGCTGGAGGTGGGGAGTGAAATAAAAGAAGGATTGAGTCAGGGTAGCTAGAACCAGATGTGATCCAAATAGCTAGTAAGAGTGGTTATTGAAGAGAAAGCCAGTGGATAATATTAGAGTAAGTATGTTGTTTGGGGCCCGTTGAGTCAATTCCGACTCATGACAACACCATGTGACAGAGTAGAAGTGCCCCATAGGGTTTTCTGGGCTTTGATCTTTATGAAAGCATATCTCCAGGTCTTTCTCTCGAGGAGCTGCTGAGTGGGTTTGTATTGCCAAGCTTTCGGTTAGCAGCCAAGGGCTTAAATGTTGCGCCACCAAAGTTCCTTAGAGAAGTGTGCAAAAAATGTTTTTAAAAACTGAACCCAAGTCTATTCTGACTCATAGAGACCCTATAGGACAGAGCAGAACTACCCCATAGGGTTTCCAAGGCCGTAATCATCATGGAAACAGATTGCCACATCTTACTCCTGCAGAGCGGCTGGTGGGTTCAAATTGCCAACCTTTCGGTTAGCAGCCAAACATTTAACCACTCTGCCACCAGGGCTCCTAGAGAAGGTGTGGAGAGTCTTTATTCTTAACAATGAACATAGGAACTTGTGAATCCAGGAGACTGGAGTCAAAACGATCAGGAATAGATTGAGTAAACACTGCTTATTGAAGTGAAAGAGGATCTAGATTAATTCCAAGAATAAAAGGAGAGTCAGTATCCATTTTTATTGGATGGTGCTGGGATAAACCTCAAGAAAAGGCAGAAAAGTAACAGTTTTATTCCTTCTCAAATTATGTGAATGCTAACTCTTTCTCAAGCTCCACATATTCCATAAAATTTTCTCTGAACAGTTCACCTAAATGCTGTTATTCCTCTGACCATGTGCAACATTCATTATCTTAAATGATAAACTTTATTATGATTTACTATTTAGTATTTCATTTTTGAGTTTTTATATATTCAGGGTCACTATGAGTTGGAATTGACTCAATGGCGACCGTTTTTTTTTTTTTTTTATTTAATATTATCATTTAGCTTTTCATTTATAGATACATATCACATAATTCTCTGGTGGTTGTGATTACATCTGATCAACCTTTGCTTTTCCTCAGCATTACTATGGCAGGTCCAGTGAGAGGTCTTCCTCCTTTCTTCCTTGCTCTCATACCTGATTTTGTTCAAGTATCCACCCCTCCAGAGTCCCTGGGCAGCACAAATGGTTAATGTGATTGGCTGTTAACGGAAAGATTGGAGGTTCAAGTCCACCCAGAGGTGATCTGCTTCTGAAAAGTCAGCCTCTGAAAACCCTACGCAGTAGAGTTCTACTCTGACACACACGGGTTTGCCATGAATCTAAATGACTTGAGGGCAACTGGTTTATCCAGCCCTCCACCCTTGTGATGGATCTAAGGCAATCACAGGGGGAATGGGTGGGGAAGGAGGAGAGAACATTTTCTGTTAGTTGAGAAGTGTGCATGTGACAAAGTGCTGACCAATGGAATGTGGGCAGGAGTCGGCCAGGGAGATTCTGGGAAATATTTTCACACTCTTAAGACTTAAGAAGGGCACATGAGAAGAGGAGTTTTTTTTTTCTGCCGCTGGGTCCTGTCTAATCTAAATGAGGTTCTGGAATGACTGAAGCCATTGAAAACTGTGAGGCTCCTGAAGAAGCTGATGCTAAAAATGACAAAGCAGAGAGAAGGAAGAAAGCTGGGTCTATGAAGATATCTTTCAGCAACTAAGGTGCTGCACCCTCCTTCTTTCTCCTCCGGACTTCCAGGTATGTGAAATAACAGATTTCCTTAAAACAATTTGATTCTGGATTGTCTGGTTTTTGCAGGCTGAGTTGTTACAACTAATGGCCTGGCACAGCCCTTGACACATAGTGTTGTTGTTACCTGTCATTGAGTTGGCCCCGACTCATGGTGACCTCATGTACAATGGGATCAGACTGTTGTAATCCATAAGGTTGTCATTGGCTGATTTTCAGAAGTAGATCACCAGGTCTTTCTTCCTAGTCTGCCTTAGTCTGGATGCTCCTCTGAAACCTGCATCACAGCAACACACAAGCCTCCACTGACAGACTAGTAGTGACTGTGCTTAGGAATTGAACCTGGGTCTCCCACACAGAAGGTGAGAATTCTGCCATGAAACCACCACTGCCCTCTGACACATAGTAGGTGCTCTATTAGTATTGGCTGAACAATTGAATCAATAGTTCAATAATTTTTTTCCTAATATAAAGGATTCAGATCATGCTGTCATACTATCAGAAAAACTGTCACTGAATAGTATGTTTGAATTAGCTGTTGTGGAAACTGACATCTATTTTTAAAAATATTGTTTTAAATGTTTAGCAAGAAAATGATAATATACCACAAACATTTTGTGAGAAGATATAATATGATGGCATGTTATATGATTTTACATATTATAGTGACATAATATGGTTTTAACCTACAGGAATATTAAACCCATTGCCGTCGAGTCAATTCTGACTCATAGCGACCCTATAGGACAGAGTATAACTGCCCCATATAGTTTCCAAGGAGCGGCTGGTGGATTCGAACTGCCAACCTTTTGGTTAGCAGCTGTAACTCTTAACCACTATGCCACCAGGGTTTCCACAGTAATATTAGTTACCATGAAAATTCAACATACACTAGTTTTTCTTTTTAAATCAAATAAACAAAAGATTAAAAATGTGTATTATAAAAATGAATTAATTGTTGCCGTTAATTACAAGACTCCGTTTCCATAGCACTTAAACTTTTTAAAACAATTTTACATACGTAGTGTATTTGTTGATACACTCTTTCACCTCCTCATGCCTAGAATAGTTCATTACCAAAACTAGGTACTTAATGTGTCATTTTTGAATGAATGAAAAAGAGAATGGAAGTGTTGTTAGATTATTCAATGATTTTAAATGTGCTTAATTACTCTGTTTTATTTGCCTAAAATAAGACATATATTTTAATAAATGTCTGTGAAAACTGATGCCAAGTTTAAGGGATTTTTTTTTAAAGATTTGAGTTAATTTTTCCATTTTAGCTTTCTAATATTAAGGTAAACAGATAAACTCTTCGCTCCCTAATTAAAAGGCTCAGCTTAGAGACTGAGACAGCAATTGGAGAATTAATATTCTCCATATTATATCATGTTACATGACATAAACTCAGTTTAATCTCACTTCTTAAGCACTCTAATATTGGTTGGTTCCAATGTGTTGTATCCAATGTTGAGGAATTAATGCTGCAGAGAGTGATGGAGCAGTTACAGGAAAACAGACTTGATCTTAATTCTCTGTGACTAGGGTGAACTGTCTGAACTCTGAGCTGCGTGGCATCAGGAATCAATGTTTTATTTTCCTGGTCTTGGTCATGTTCTGAAACATAAAAGGAAACATGAGAACTATCCTGCTGAGATCATTCTAAGGGTCAAAAGAATAAGGAGAGGTCAAGGGCCTCAGCAATTTCAGAGTCTCAGGTTACAGTTTAAAGCCAAATGCTGAGCAGAAAAGGGCGGATTAGCAGAGCAAAGCCTCTTTCTTACCTTTCTTACCAGGAAGTTATAAGACGACTATTTTTGAAATCACATCAAAGGAAATAAGGATAAAACAGGATCCACTGAAGCACTTCTTCACTCCTTTTCTTTTTTAGAATATAGACTTTGAAATATTTAATTTTTCAAAGAGATGACATATGGCAACCACCTGGGTATCTAGAACCTGTGCTCACTTAGTAAATGTTAGTTATGTTTTGAATGTGAAGTTAGAGACACTGAAATTAGAGATGTTGTACTGAAATAAAAATCTTGCCATGATGGGCTTCAATCCATGACAAAAGTTACGCATCTGGCACACTTAAAGGAAACATCCGTAAGAGTTGTCCAAGTTGCCCCAAATTGTTTATTTTCTTCATAATCTAATGGGTTAAATAATAATAATAATAAAAACTGAAATGTGTTGTGTTTTATTAGCATTCATTCTAATATTTTTATATACTTCCTTTTGTGTGTGTGTTCAGTTCATGAGTTTATAAATTCCTAAGCACATGGTACGTTTTTCATTATCATTATGTTATTTCTTCCAAGCTTAATTGCACCATGGTGAAACAGTATGTCCTGTATGATAACAATTATTTTAAATGGGTTGAAGCTTGCTTTATGACTTAGAACTTATCCAAATTTTATAACTGTTCCATGTGTGGTTGAGAAAAAAATTGTATTCTCTAATTGCTAGGTGCTAATTCCATATACCTGTTGCCACTGAGTCAATTTCAACTAATAGCAACCCTATAGGAGAGTAGAACTGCTCCATAGAGTTTCCAAGGAGTGGCTGGTGGATTCAAACTGCCGACGTTTTGGTTAGCAGCCAAGCTCTTAACCACTGCAGCATCAGGGCTCCTAATTCCATACACGTCCATTAAATCTAGCTTGTTAACTGTGTTATCAAATTTTCCAATTTGTGTGGGAAGTTTGTGTGTGTGTGCTCAGCCCACAGTTACTAAGATGGGTATTAAAGCTTACTAATAAAATGATGGGTTTGTCACATTTTCATTGTAATTAGTTCAATTTTCTTTACATATTTTGATGCAATTTTAGTGATTACATTTAGAATTACTATTTCTCCCTGAGGAGTTGAAACTTTCATCATTGTCAATGATAAAAATATCATACTGTGTTAGGAGTGAATGAAAAGGAGTTTTATTGAGGAATAACACAGCTCGAGCTGGGTAGCATTAAGTAAAAATACAAAGCACTCTACCATTCAAGCAGGGAGAGGGACCTATATAGTAGGGGGTTAATGATCGATATGATCAGCTTCAGCTTGAAATTCTTGGGCATTGTAAAATTGGCCACTTGGCTAGGAGGGAGTGAGTTACCACCTAGGTGAGAAGTGCCAGCCTGTTTGTTTATATATGATTGCAGTCAAGAACACATTTTTCCTGGGAACAAACTGTTTACATCTTGACTCATTTTTCCCATGAACAAATGGTTTACATCCTGACCTTTTGCTTCCTGGAAATGCATGTTGGCCCCACCATTCTTATATCTGACACAAGAGCCTCCAATTTGAAACTTTTCTGTTTACATCATTACTTAGTGATTTGCTATACTTATTTATGTTTTTGTCTCAAACCTTATTTTGTTTGATATTAATGTAGAGATATCTGCCTTATTTTGGTTAGTATTTGTCAAGCGTATCTTTTTCTACCTTTTACTTTTCTATGTCCTTATATTTTATGTTAGTGTCTTATAATCAGCATATAAATAAAACTGGTTGTTTTTAATATCACACAGTTTGTGCCATTTAACTGATGTGCTTAGACCTTTCACCTTTTTGTGTTTTCAAATATTGGATTTCATTTATCTTAAGTTGTTTTTGTCATTTTAATTCTTTTTTTCTATTCTTTTTTTTTTACCTCTTTTTTGCCTTCTTTTAGATTAATTGCACAATCTCCTCTTATTCCGTTGTATTTTGTCTACTATTGAGAAGATATGATTATAATTAGTAAATAAAAGGAGGAGGAGGAATGCAAGACAAGGCATAGGAATAGTGTCAAGATTGACCATGTCCTCCTCTGTACTGCAGGTTCTGGAGTCAGGAGCCAGGGCTCAGCATGAGCTGCAGGCAGAGGGGTGGGAGACAATGACAGAGCAGCTTTCAATTGGAGAATGCGGTCAAGTTTCTATTTAAACCAGACTGGGCTTTTACAAAACCTTTTAATATGAAAATTTTCAAATATATACAAAAGTAGAGAGAAGAGTAAAATGAATCTCCAAGTACCCATCACCCAGCTTCAACAATTACCGCACTCTGATGGTCTTGTTTCATCTTACGTCTTCCTTTTTTTTCCGTAGAATATTTTAAAGCAAACTTCAAATATCTTATCACTTCACCAAAATACACTGGATATGCATCACAAAGAGAAAGATTTCTTTTTAACACAATCACAATGTCATTGCTACATTTAACAAACCATAAAATAACTTAGAATGGACTTTTTTAATATTCTGAAATGAGACTGCTCTTATGGTTGAAAGTGCCTAGAAAACTGGGAGACTTGGCCAAAATTCCATCAAGAAGTGGAAAAAGGAGACATGACTAAGCATGATGGTGATGGGTGAAAATTAAACTTGTTTCCAGATTTTGCCAAGTTTAACATATCTAATACATCAGTTATTTATGTTTGATCATAATGTAAACTCTACATTAATTCATAATTTGTCTGGCACAAACAAAAAAGGGGCCACCAGGTTTAATATGTACAGTTTTGAACTTTGGTAGATAGGGTGCGCTCTAGTGAAGGGAAGTACTTCTAGGCATTTCTTTGCCAAAATTTTTTTCTGTAATAATTCATGAAAATCAATAAAACATAATTTAAAATGGGTAACTTGACATATATACTATTATTGTTCAATTATATTGCTGGATCTTTTTAAATCTCAATTTTCCCTTTGTAAAAAGGGAGTAAAACTAGGATCTAACAGATAGGGTCATGTGAGATGGAATTAAAAAAATATATGTAAGACTATTTACAGTGCTTGGAGTGTATAGTTAGTGCTTAATTTATCCATTCTTCCAACAAATATTTAATTGATTACTTTTGATTTATAAGTGTTAGGGTCTGGAAATATAGCTTTGAACTTAGTCTCTGCCTTCAAGACGCTTCCATTCTAGTGGAGGCAGAGAAGCCTAGCTAGCAAATGACACAACTGTTAATCACTACTGTGGTAAGTTCAATGAGGAAGAAGTACATAGTGAGATGACAGAAAGACCGGAGCTAATCTGAAAATCTGGGAAAGCTTTCTTGAGGAACTCATGTCAACTGGACTGGGAAGCTCGGCACATAGGGAGAGTGGAGAATATTCCAGACAGACCAAAGAAGGAATACATGTGCAGAGGTTTTAGGAAAGGACATTTGACTGGAGCATTTGAGGAACTGGACAAAAGGCCGCTATGGCTGGAACTTTGAAAGTGAGGGAAAGAATGGCAAGAGACTGGTGATGGAGGTATGCCAGATCATGCCGGGCCTCCTGGGCCAGAGAAAGCATTTTTCATTTTCATCCTAAAAGCAATCCTAGATAAAATAGTGGAATAAACCTGAGATTTTACCAATTTTATTCTACTCTTTTTAAGCCAGGACGTTCTTACTCTCGTAGAAATTGTACAACTCTTGTATACAATTACATATCAGCAGAACTCCTGTGCCTTTGGAGTTCTGTGTTTCATCACTATTCAAAAAATGTTCCATGATTAATATAACTGATATTGTTACCGCAATAACGCGGATTCAAGCCGCCTGCCGCAATAGCCAATTCTGAGACAGGGGTGAGGTGAGCAGCAAGAGTTTTATTATATATCGATACGTAGGAGACAGAGGGGAATAGATTCCTCAAAAAAAACGCGTCTCCCCAGTGGAGGCTTTTATAGGGATAGGATTAAGGGTCTTAGAAGTTTGTGTTAGATCCCCCTTGAGGTGGTCACGTCCCAGATGAGTCAATCTTTTCTTGGGGGTTATCTGGCAACATCCTGGTTTTCTTGCCCCAAGATGGGTGCTTTGTTCGGTTTGTCATTCTTAGATCATTATCACTTGTTTTCCACCCTCCAAGGAGGCACATCGTTAATCTTAAACATTTTGTAGAGACTGGAACCAGAGGGAAAAATAAGGTCATGAGACAATGTGGCAGTTAGCAATGGGGAGTAAATAATAGTGAGCAGGGCCTATGCAGCCTCTTCCAATATTACTAAATTATACACGTGAAAAACATTGAGTGGGCAAATGTTGTGTTATATGCATTTTACAACAATAAAAAAAAGAAAAACACATAAAAATGCACTACTGTTTTATCATTGGAGAGAAGATAGTCTCTTAGGCTTTCTATAATCCCCTCTTGTTATATACTATCATTTTCTAAGGCATAATTCAGTATTTCATATTGATATAATATTCTCTGGTAATGCTTTCAATGCCAAATCATATTTTTTTAGGCAAGTCTGATAACCATATAGAATAGAGAAATGGACCAGCCTACCAGTCAGTCATCATTCATTCATTTATTCAGTCTATACTGAGCCCTCTACAATGTGCCACACACCCTTTCAAAGGCTGGAGACAAAGTAGGAAGCCAGACTGAAGGAGTTCCTGCTGGCTTCAACCACAAACTCTAGGGAGGGGAGGCCAACAACAAATAAAATATAAAATGAGATTTTTTTTATTGTAATAAGTGCTAGATGGAAATAAGCAAAGAGATGAGACAGAGAGTAACCGGAAATCGTTTTCAGTAGAATGGTCAGAAAAGATCTCTCCAATGAGGGGACATTTGAACTGAAATATGAGTCAGAGCCATGGGACAAGCCAGGAAAAGCATATTCCAGATTCTCACACCCTGGGCTCCAGCTGCAGTGAGTGTCCTATATTACGGAATTCAACCACAAATTGCAGGATGAAAGGTGTTGGTCTTGCTGGTGGGGTGGTGGGATGTGACACAGGCTTCCCTAGAAAGCAGCATCCTTGTTGGAAATGACATGTGTGGTGTGATGTGGTTGGGGGGAAGATGCCTCCCTGGTTTCTTTTGGTAGAAACAGTGTCTGCAAGATAAGCTACTGTCAGAAGGAGGTAAGGTGGGTGATGACTGTTGATTAGAACTTCTTTCTACTGATTCCCCTGCCAACTGGGCCATTTTGTTCAGTCACTTAGGGGGCAAAAGGTGTGTAGGTCTCTGATTGCATGTCATTGTTGCTGTTGTTGGGTGCCGTCAGGTCAATTCCAAATCATAGCAACCCCATGTGACATAGTAGAACTGCCCCATGAAGTTTCCCAGGAGCCCTGGTGGTGTAGTGGTTAAAAGCTCGGCTGCTAACAAAAGGGTCAGCAGTTTGAATCTGCCAGCTGCTCCTTGGAAACCCTATAGGGCAGTTCTACTCTGTCATACGTAGAGTCACTATGGGTTGGAATCCACTGGACACCAATGGGTTTGGTTTTTTCAGTTTAATCTTTACAAGAGCAGCTCACCAGGTCTTCTCTCCTACAGAGCCACCGGTGGGTTCAAACTGTTGCTCTTACGGTTAGAAGTAGACTGCTTAACCGTTGTGCAACCAGGGCTCCTTCTGATTACATAGAGATGCAATAAAACTTGCTTTCTTTTAGTGACTCATCTCCCAGCCTTTGACAAATAGCTTTCAATGGGGTCTTTTTCTGTGGCTTTGTGAGAGACCACAGCAAGGCTTGCTACTATCTTAAAAGAGAATGAACCTAAGGTTATGTAGATCCCTTTTTTTTTTTTTTTTTTTGCTTTTCTGAAAGATGTCTTTGCATATTTAAGTACGTGGCAACAAGAGCTTTAACAAGTAATTGCTGTGGTAACACATCTTTAAGCACTTAACACAAATTTGTTTCAGAGAGCAGAGCCAAGAGAACTCACCCTCTCCACCCTGTATAGATCCTGCATGAATACAATGCCTGCATAGTTGCATCAAAGAGTTCCACAATCACTATCTGTTACAGCAAAGATCATGGGCACCTCCCTTCCTTGAAGGGTATCTCTGATGGTGACTTAATGACAAACAGGGCGGTTTCCTTTAGTCTGCCTGTCTCTTGTAAACAACACAAAGGCCCATTGGAAATGGAATTAGATTTTTCTCAGTTCTCTGATGCCATCTGGAGGTTTGATGTTAAATTCACATCTAATAATTTTATTCTGCAAGATAATCTCAGATGAGGGACAAAGAAGAATGAGTATAGAATTCACAAACTAAGACACTTAGCTTGCATCCATAAGGGTAGAGTGAAGCACCAAGATGAGGAAATTATTGACATAGTTTTTATCATCACATTCCTAATGTAAAATAAAACAGTATCTTTCCTCCCCTATTTAAGGGGTAGAAACGAATGAATTCTACAGGTGGGCTATCTACACTGAAAGGGCTCATTAGGAAGCTGTTTAGTGCATTACTTCACTTTTCCAGAGTAAACTCAAGATTAAACTGCATTAGCCAAAGTTCAAGTGTTAGGAGGACAATAGGAAAATATTTGGGGCATTTTTATTTAAGAACTTGAGTTCTGAAGACAGTTGCATTGGTTCAAATCTCAGTTCCAACACCTAAAATGTTCCTTATTTTTCCTACGCAGAGCACCATACTGTCCTAAAGGTGAAGAGTAAAAAGCCACAGCCTCTGCTGGACTCTGAAGGTTCACCTATCCCTAACCCTAACAAAAGATCTAACCATAACTGTAAGCCTATCCCTATCCCTAAACCTAACCCTAGATCTAAATCTAACTCTAGCAATAACCATAACCCTAGATCGAATCCTAACCCTGGAGCCCTGCTGGCGTAGTCGTGAAGAGCTCGGCTGCTAACAAAAAGGTCAGCAGTTCAAATCCACCAGCCGCTCCTTGGAAACCCTATGGGGCAGTTCTACTCTGTCCTATAGGGTCGCTATGAGTTGGAAGTGACTCCACAGCACAACAACAACAATCTTAACCCTAACCCTAAAAGTAACTCTAACTCTAAATCTAACCCTTACGCTAACTCTGTCCCTAACCCTAATACTAGATCTAACCCTAACCCACTCCAGATCCATGTCCAGCGTGGCCTCCGAAACCCACTCAGAATCCACATGTTCACCTCCAGAACCAGCTTCAAATCCACGTCAAACATCACCTCTAGAACCCACTCCAGATCCCAGCCAAGTGTCATCTCTGGAACCCACTCCAGATCCATATGAAGATTCATCTCCAGAACCTGCTGCCGATCCACATCAAGCATCGTCTCTGGAACCTGCTCATGATCCACATAGAGATTCACCTCCAAAACCCACTCTAGATCCACATCTAAAGTGTATAATTCAGTGGTTTTATAGGCTTTCACATTGCTGTTCAACCATCACCACTATCTGGTTCCAACTCATTTTTATCATCCCAAACAGAAACCCTGTAACTATGAAGCAGTCTCTCTCTAGTACCTTCTCCCCCTAGCCCCTGGCATTCATAAATTTGCTTTCTGTTTCTATGGATTTACCTAATCTGGATTTTTCATCTAAATGGAATCATGCAATATGTGGCTTTTGTTAGCAATGTTTTTGATGTTCATCCAAGGTGTACCATATGCCCGTATCTACTTCCTCTTTATGGCTAAATGTTATTGCATGGATTTACCACATTTTGTTTATCCATTTATTTGTTGATGGACATTTGGACTGCTTCCACCTTTTGACTAACGTGAGTACTGCTGTTGTGAACATCCATGTACAAGTACTTGCTTGAGTGCCTGACTTCATGATAAATGCCAGGAGTGGTTAAAGAGGAGGAGGTAAGGGTGAGGAGACAGCCCAGGTGTGAGGAGTGAGAGTTTGGAGAGATCAAGAGGCAGGCAAGTTATGGGAGATGAGGACTTAGGGAAGGCCTAACGAACACCCAGATGTGGGTAAAAAGGAGACAGTAGGGGACCAGCGCCGCCAGTCCAAGCAGCCATTGCCCTCCAGGGCCCTCAGTCTTGTCTCTGCTCGCACAGAACAGCTGGACTCTCCAAGAGTTTGTTTTTCCCCACAGACACAGCTAGAATACAGCATGGACAGAGAGTTGAAAATACTTGTGCTTGGTCCCAGCTGTCCACAGGTTTCCAGTGTACAGGGGACACCAGGATCCTTCTCAGGGGCTCCCTCCACTTAGCAGGGATCCCTGTTCTCATGGCTAGTCAATGCTTCCTATGACACTTTCTGGGCTGAGGTGGGGGCTGGAGCTATAAGAGGGTGAGAAGGGAGTTCATTGTCTGTCCTTCGGGATCATTCTGGTCCCTGTGATAAAAGTAGAGGCACTATTTTATCCCCATTTCACAGGGACAGCACTGACCCCATACAGCTCAATGGACCTGTGTCAGGTCACCCAGCTCATAAGGAGACCTGCAGACTGCAGAGCCCACACTGTGATCCATCACAAAGCACATCGAGGACTTCACCCAGAGCTTGTGACACTAGGGAATTTGTAGAGTGAACAAGGGGACTCCTGGGATCATGTAATTCATGCTAGTAATGTCTGTTCATGTTCCTCAGGAGCTTCCTGAACCTTTGCTGGGATCCTGCAATTTATATTTTCTTGCTCTTTGCCCCAGATCACTACCAATAATGTATCAAAAAGAGGTTTTATTCCATTAAAAGATAACAGAAGAATAAGGGTGAGTCCTCCACTTAAGAGAAAAGTGATCCTCTTGAAAGTAGTCCCCTGGGCAAAGGCACTGCTGGTCAAATCAGTGTCTTGTGTTCATTTCCTTGTAGAACTTGGGTGGGAAGTCATTTTCAAGGTCTAGAAGAAATGCACTAAAGGAAGTGCGGATTCAAAAAGAAAACTCCTTAAAACCATCCTGAACCAGGAAAATGGTTCAAGAAGAGGAGGAGGAGGAAAAGGAATAAAATGAGATTTCAGTGTAGATGAGGTCAGCCAGCAATGGATTCACTCTTGGTTATCGAGAAATTGTGCTATGTTCATCATGTGTGTATCCCTAATACAAGCAGGGTCCCCCATGGCCAAGTCTCCATATAAACCCGTCGCCATTGAGTTAATTCCGACTCATAGCGACTCTATAGGGCAGAGCAGAACAGCCCCATAGAGTTTCCAAGGAGTTCCTGGTGGATTCAAACTGCCAACCTTTTGGTTAGCAGCCACTATGCCACCAGGGTTTCCAATCTCCATATAGGTGTGTAGAAAGAATTACAAAGGCATTCATGCCTTTTGTTATTTTTGTTAACGAGAATCCAATTCTGAAATTATAGCAATGCTTAGTAAAAATTCCCATCCTTAACCTACTCTGGAGTTGCCCTCAACTCTTTTGCTTTCCTCATCTCTCCAGGCAGACGCTCTCTCTTCCTCAGCTCCTCTTTATTGTATAGCTGGCCTTAGCCACTCTGTGTGAGAGCTCCCTGTTCCGCTCCAGTCTCTCCATCCCTTCTCGCTTCCCATTCTCTATTCATGTAACATAAAAGACCCCTAGCCACACGGGCATGCAGATCTCTCCAAAGAGAACAGGGAAGTTACTCGCATGTGAATACATCTCATCCTTAAGACCTCAACACACACTCAAACTCAGAGCAGTAACCTGAATTCCATAATCATGAAATTGCAAAAGGCATGTTTCCTACATTGCTGTGTGGGGATTGGCACATAAAAGTTCTTTTAGAGCAGGGATCCCAAACTCAAATGCCCACATCATGTAAGAGAAAAGAGGGCAAGAGACCAAGTGTAAGATTTGGAGGAGTGGAGGAGACTGTGCAGTCATCACTCAACTCCAGCCAAGGACGTCCTGTAGCAACACAGGCTTGGAATTGCCAGATGTTCTAGTTTGTAAAGAGAAATCAGGAATCCAGATTTTTGTATGCAATTTCCAAATTTTCAAGACACCATGTGAGCAAAAAAAAAAAAAAAAAAGGCAAGATTTAGGAGTTGCTGCTTTATATAGTTGCCACTTTACAACCTCTGACATCGGGGAAACTGTGTTTGGGATCGTAAAGTCCATTTGAGGATGTCGAGTATAAAGGCATGTGACTCTTTTATGCTGAGTCCAGAAAAAGAGAGTCTGGGAGATCTCTAATGAGGACATGGAGTCCTTCACAATTTCTAGTGGGAACACATTTGTTTTCCTCCTCCTGGAGGAAGAACAGAGGTACAAGGGGTGCATTGTAATACCTCGGCCACACTCATTGACAACACTCTCAACACCAAGGTCCTACAACAAGTGATCATTCCATCCAGTCTAGTCTCAGAAATTAAGGAACAGTGAGTAGGAAAGCCTTTCACCCTCATTCTTCTGACCTGGGTTTTACTAACAAGGTAAAACATTGCCACAAAAGATTAGACCAGTTTCAGCTGGAAAAGCAAAAGCATAGGGAACCGAGGGGAAGGCTTAGAAATACAATAAAAAATAGAAAATGTCCAGCAATTATTTGCAGTCACTTATATACTCTGTAAGAGAGATACCTTCAGACCCTGCCAGGGCACGCTGCTTTGTTGGTCCTTGTAAGTAAGAAATAGTGTTTTCCTTGCCAAGATAGTTTCTGGGTTCTAGTTGATGACACATTGTAATTTTAGGGTTTCTTTTCTCTTTTATAAATATATAGATATATCAAACCCGTTGCCGTTGAGTCAATTCTGACACATAAAGACCCTATGTAGGATACAGTAGAACTGTCCTAAAGGGTTTCCAAGGAGCCACTGGTGTATTGGAACTGCCGACCCGTAGATATTTCATATTTAATGGTTTTAAGCAATGTGCAATGTATGGAATTTAAAAAATCACCATCATGATGATTGAGAAATTCTTCTTAATACAAACTTATAAAAAGTTTGGAAGTAAAATCTATTCATTTATTTTAGCAACGCCAGTCACAGTGAGGTCCTGTAAAAGACATTTCAGTAAACTGATGTTATTTAAAAAATATTTAACATCGTTACTGTCTCACGAGAAAATGTCAAGTATGGCAATACTCTCATTCGAAAATAAGATTAGCTAAGAAGTATATTTATAAAATATTATTGATGAATTAGCTTCCTAGGAGACTCTGAGTAGTGCAGACAGTTAAGCACTCGACTACTAGCTGAAAGGTTGGAGGTTCAAACCCACGCATAGGCTCCTCAGAGGGCCAGCCTGGAGATCTGATTCTGAAAAGTCACAGCCTTGAAAACCCTATCGAGCAGTCCCACTCGGCATACAAGGGGTCGCCATGAGTCAGAATCAACCCAAGGGCAGCTAATAACAACCACAAAGCCAAGGAAGTAAAATTATAATAAATTATGGTTTGGGAGTAGAACAAGAATTTTTTATTTATATAATTTTTATTTTTTAATTTATAAATTTAAAATATGTTACTTTTAATGTATCTACTTTTCATGTTTTCAATTTTAGTTCAACTACTTTAATATTGTAGGAAAAGATAATCATTAAAGATTTTAACAAAAGCTTGTGTATAAAGACAAACCCACTGCCACTGAGTTGATTCTGGCTCATAGTGACCCGGTAGGACAGAGTAGAACTGCCTCATAGGGTTTCCAAGGCCACAAATCTTTATGGAAGCAGACTGCCACATCTTTCTTCCAGGAGCAGCTGGTGGGTTCCAAGCACTGACCTTTCAATTAGCAACCTAGTGCTTACCCACTGTTTCTCCTTGAGTTTCTGGATAGGGCTTACTCTGGCACTGGCTGTGTGCCCAACTGACTTGACTGGAAGGTCTCAATATTTTGTACAGTCATTGTATGATTGTATATATGCTTCCCGTCTCTCTGAATCTGTGGAGTTTCTCCCCAGCAATAATGCTGAATCCACAAAAAGTACTAGAGCATGCTATGATTTCAGCCCACCAAAACCATCTACAAATGGTTGAATACTTTTGTAAAAAAAAAAAAAGCAAAGCAGTTGCTACCCAGTGGATTCCAACTCATGGTGACTGTATGTGTTACAGAGTAGAATTGTGCTCCATAAGATTTTCTTGGCTATAATCTTTATGGATGCAGATCTCCAAGCTTTTCTTCCCCGGTGCTGTGGGGTGAGTTCTAACCACCAGCTTTCACGCTAGTAGTCAAGTGCAAACTGTTTGCATAAATCTTGCTAAAATATTATATGAGAAGTAAAGAACACAACACATGGAAACAGTCTAGAAACTGGACTGTTCTGAGCTAGCTATTTAAGAAAACTGTCTCTTGAGACACTGTGGTGGAGCTCCCTATTCTGCCTTGAAGAGTGAGCATTTTCCTCACTGCCGACTCGGCACCAGTTTGGTCCCGAGCCAACCACAGCTCCCTCCCTGGGGCGGTGGGTACTGTTCTGACCCTGGGGGCTACCAGCATCAGGTATTTCTCAAGCTGCCAGTGGGTGGGCAGAACTGGCGGTGGCCACCGAATCGCTGACAATTAGTGTCAGATGGTTCTAACCTATTGATCTGATAGCTGAAACTGAAGCAGGGCACACGATGCACTGCCTTGATGGGAATGGTGGAGACAACAAGAAGTAAAGCACAAGCTCAATATTCAAAAGTCCACTGAGTGTTAGAAAGATCTGGAGGGAGGAAACTGGTGGAGAGTAGAGGGTCCCAGAGTTGTAGAAGGCTAGGCCTCTTCTGACCTGGACTCTGACCTGCTGGGCTCCACACACCCGCCTCCCCACCAGGGCCTGGTTAGGGTGACTGAGGAAATATTTAAGGTGTTCCAAGAAACTGGGAGGAGCTCTGGTTGCACAGTGGTTAGCTAACTGAAAGGTCTGCGGTTGGAAACTCCCAGCCACTCTGCCGGAGAAACATGTGGCAGTCCTAAAGATTTATAGCCTTGGAAACCATATAGGGTACTTCTACTCTGCCCTATAGGGTCCCTATGAGTCAGAATGACTCGAGGGCAATGAGTATGGTTTTGTAAAGAAACTTGGTGGTCAGGATTAATGACACTTTAATAAAATGTATTTTAAAAATTAAAATCAGTGAAAACAATCCATGATGAACAAAACATAAAAATTTTAGAGATGTCCAGGACTGACAGGTCATGTGGGTGGGCTGGTAGGGCAGGCCAGACAGACAGGGCAGGAGGAGGTGGTGCTGGAGGGGGGGCTGCCATTCAGGTGAGCAGGTGGTTTCTGGGGAGTCAGCAGCCATGACTGGAGGGGACGCAGGACATGGAGAAGGAGGTATCAGCACAGAGGGCTGTTGGAGCATCCAGCCAGGGCCTCCTGTCCAGCCCTCCTCTGGCCAACTCCATCCACTGGTGTCTTTGAGGTGCAGCCTGAGCTCATTTGCCACAACCTGGGCCCAAACATCACAACCCCCAAACATCACCCATCATCGCAGCTTCATCCTGGCCCCTCGGTTTGCACCCTAGGTCTGTTTCTTGCAGCTCCTGCCCCTGCTCTATAGTCCTGTTGGCCCTCAGCTCAACATTTGCATGAACAAGCTTCCCTGAAACCCAACACCTGGCTCAGTCCAAGCTCCCTCCCTGCCCGTGTCCCCTTCCAATCGAAGCCCCTCCCTGCCCTGCCTCTGTGCCCAGTGTGTGGTCTTATGCAGATGACTCTGCCAAAGACAACATTAAAGAAACAGAGAAGGCTGGGCCTCTTAAGGCCTGTACTCTGAGCTGTGGGCTCCATACACCCACTTTCCCACCAGGGCCAGCTTAGGGTGCATGAGTCAAAGTTTAAGGGCACCAATAAACTCAGCGCTCCTGTTCCAAGCAGAATGGCTCCTGTATGCTTTTGTGCCATATTTTTGTGCTCCAATTATGGAATGGAGTTTTAAAATGCTTGGCAAGGGGTGTAATCTCTGAGCAGTCTGGGCTGATAGCACCTTATAATCAGGGTGTTAAGGACTCAGTTGAGCTCTGACTCTAAGTCTCACCTATTAATATTTTTTATGCCTTTGTTGAGATATAATTTAAAATTTGCCCATCATAAGCTTACAAAACAATGATTTTTAATACATTGATAGAATTGTACAACTATTACTACAATCCCATTTTGTAACATTTCTGTCCCCCCAAAAAAAGCTCTCTCTTGCTCCTTCGCTGTTAGCAACTGCATTGGTAGCAGCCTGAGGCAAAAACTGGCCTGCTTTCTACCTGTACCTTTTACTTTTCTTGACTTTTTATATAAATTAAATCATACACTGTGACTCTCTTTGTTGATCATGTGACGCACTTGTTACTAGTGTCTTCCTTTTGTGGCTGAGAAGCATCTGTTGATGGATGCACCTCATTAGTTTATCTGCTCACCAGGTGGGTGGTTTGTTATTGCTTCCAGTTCTACTGGTCCCATCCCTTCCAGAGCAAAGGAGAATGAAGAAGGCCAAAGACACAGGAAAACATTAGTCCAAAGGAGCAATGGGCCACATGAAATCACAGCCTCTGCCAGTCTGAGCCCAGAACTAGATGGTGCCTGGCTACGACCACCAACTGCTCTGTAAGGGATCACAATAGAGGGTCTCTGACAGAGCTGGAGAAAAACGTAGAACAAAATTTAAACTCACACACACACACACAAAAAAAGACCAGACTTACTAGTCTGACAGAGACTGGAGGAACCCCCAAGACTATGGCCCCTAGATACCCTGCTAACTCAGAACCAAAGCCACTCCAGAAGTCCACCTTTCAGTCAAAGATTAGACAGGCCTATAAAACAAACAATAACACATGTGAGGAATGTGCTTCTTAGTTCGGTTAAGTATACAAGACCAAATGGGCAACACCTGCCCAAAAGCAAAGATGAGAAAGCAGAAAGGGACAGGAAAACTGGACAAATGGACACCAGGAACCTGAGGTGGAAAGGGGGAGAATGCTGACACATTGTGGGGATTGCAACCAATGTCACAAAACAATTTGCATATACATTTTTGAATGAAAAATTAATTTGCACTGTAAACTTTTACCTAAAGCACAATAAAATTAAAAAATAACAATAAAGTCTATTTTTAAAAATGTTTATATATAAGAATCACCTGGGAATCTTCTTAAAATGTAGATTCTAAATCAGAATAACTGAGACGCAAATTTCAGCAGGGGTTCGAACTGGAATGAACCTTTTCAAAGCCCTGGTTCTAAAGACCTGCAAAGTTAAGCTATCTGATTCTTATTTTCATGTCTTCTTTCTACCAACCCAGAAGATTGAGGATGGTAAGGGCAATGCAATCAGTGATTAACAGAAAAGACTCGGCAGAATTCTTGAGGTATTTGACCAGTGAAATGTGTCTTTCAATCACTATGTAGTTCTGAAGGAACACCCCAACCTGGAATTATATAAGAATCTCTTTGCTACACAACTGCAGTTGCTTTTCTGCAAGGAAAATCTTCTACCCAGTGAGAAAATGTACAGATCATTATTAAAGCAAACTGATAACCTTGAAAGAGGGGCAACTGGATGAAATCCATTTGCTATACTGACATAGACCCTGAAGGCTGTGGAAAATGAGCATGGTTAGGATTTAAGTGCTTTCCAGTGTCAAATAAGGGACAAGTGGGGCAAGCCTTGTAAACGTCTGTAGCAGCCTTCAGAAATTTATCCCACCGATAGTTTTGCATAATTTGTGTCATTTTATCTATAGTATAATAGCTGGCTTTGTGTAATAGATGAAGCATTGAATAGTGTAAAGATGAGGGAAGGACAATTCTTTTGTTTGGTCCAATCCATAATCCAGATGTTGGGTTTATTGTGGATTCTTCTTTTGTCCATAAAGCTTTTTCTCAAGGTTGTGCATTGCCTTTTCTGGTTATTATTTCATCCTTTGAAAACTGAGAAATTTCATTAAGTTGTGACTCAGTTATTTCTGATAACATAACTTTATTTGCACAAATTTGGGTAGCTGCTTTTTTGCCATAGGATCTATGAAATGATTTCCTTTAATTTCTGCAGAAGTAAGCTTCTTTTTATGGGCTTGTATTTTAATAATGGCCAGGACTTTTGGTAATAATAATGCATCCAATAGGTCCATAATGAGCTGGCTATTTTAAATTTCAGTCCCAGCTGACACTAAAAATCCCCTTTGTTCCCATAACAATTTAAAATCAGGTACAACTCCAATCACATATCAACAGTCTGAAAAAATGTTGGTTACCAGGCCTTTAGTGAGGAGCTCTGGTTGTGCAGTTGTTACACACTTGGCTGCTAACTTAAAGGTCAGCAGTTTGAACCCACCTGCTCCTCCGTGTGAGAAAGATGTGGCAGCCTGCTTCCGTAAAGAGTATAACCTTGGAAATCCTATGGGGCAGTTCTACTCTGTCCTATAGGGTCGCTATGAGTCAAAATTGACTCAATAGCGCTGGGTTTCGTTTCGCTTGGTTTGGTTTCAGTTCTTTAGCTATACAGGCTCTGGTCAGAGCATATAGCTCCACTTGCTGTGCTGAGGTGGTTTAGGGAAGGGTCTCAATTCTATTACTTCAGATGGGAGACTATGGCATGGCTAGCCTGAAATTTGGAGGAGTTTGGGAAAGGTTTAAGATATGACTCATCTACAAAAAGAACAAGTTCAGGATTTTCTAAAGGAGTTGCTTTCAAATCAGGCCTAGGTGTTAGTAACTGTTCAGTAAGATTTAAGCAGTAGTGCAGTGGCTCAGATGAGTCTGTTACAGGAAATAAGTGGTTGTATTTAGGGGTTTGACATGCTGAATATGGATGTGAGGAGAAGAAAGTAGAATAGCTCCGTATGTAGACATTCAAATGGTGGATATGTGCTGGGTTGCCGCAGAATTTAGCAGAGCATCAACTGCATGGAGAACGAACACGTAAAGATTATTTCCCTTTACTATATCAGTAGTATTTTCTATTAATTTTGCAGTGGCTGCAGTAGCTTGCAAGCAAGGGAGAAAAGCATAAGCCACTGGATCTAGTTGCAAACTAGAATACCCTATAGGTCTTTGCTGACCATTATGTTTTTGTGTTAGCACTCCAAAGTCAGTTCCTTCTCTCTCATGAATGAGCAGAGAGAAATCTAATTATAATTGGGATATCCTAAAGCTGAAGCAGAGTGCAGGGCACATTTCAAGTTGTCAATAGCTTTGCTCTCATCTGAATCCAGAATCAGGGGATCAGGTACATTTCCTTTCAATAATTTGTATAAGGGTTGAGGCATTAACTAAAAGTTTGGAATCCATGTCTGACAATAGCCACATAACCCTAAAAATCCTCTCAATTTCCTCTTGGTTTTAGGAGGTGGGAAGTTAAGAATTGCTATTTTCCAGCTGGGGTACAATGTGACACCTTTGGCAGAAAGAAGGTGACCCAAATATTTACCTTGCATAGATGCTAGCTAGAGTTTTTCTTTAAAAGCTTTATGTCCCTTAGGAGCTAACTGGGTAGGTAAGTAAATGCTGTCAGAAATACAATCAGCTTGAGTTGCAGAGCAAAGTAAAAGATCACCAATATATTGTACAAGGACTGATTTCTTAGGGAATTGCAGATGTAAATCTGCATGACGAACCTGAGAATCATAGCTGGAAGACTTAGTGAAACCTTGTGGCGTGACAATCCAAGTTAATTGTTTTAGGTGAAAGCAAACAGATATTGACCATGTGGATGTACCACGATGTTAAAAAGTGCACAGTATAAATCCACTACTGTAAAGTAAGTGGCCTTAACAGGTATCTTAGCTAATAATAAATGGGGGTTAGGGACTACAGGGAATCTGGGTATAACTATCTAGTTTACCACTCTTAAATCTTGAACAAACCTCCAACCTCAGTTTTTAGGTTTTTACACCAGGAACATAGGAGAGTTACCTGGGCTGTTGTGGGAAATTATCAATTGTTTCTGTAAGAAATTCTCAATAATAGTTTGTAACCCTTTGATTGCCTTAGGTTTAAGAGGGTATTGAGAAATTTTAGACAATTCTCAATCTGGAAGGATTTGCAGTTCAATGAGTTTTGCAGATTTAATCCTGCTGTTGTCTATTGAATCAGTGGTCCAAAGGGAAGGTGGGTAATTAGTGGGCTAATAGACTGGAAAACGTTTTCAGGGTCTCTTTGGACTTGAATCAGCAAGCTCTAAAGCTTGAAACAAGCATACCGTAAAAGGGATTCCTCAGAGTTATCCTTGGAGGAAACATGAGCAAAGTTTAAAATAGTTTCCCCTTTTTCATCAAAAGTGATGGAACAATTCCATTTCATTAGAAATCCTCGTCCTAAAAGGCTATTGCAAGCATCAGGGCAGAGTAAAAAGGAATGGA
The DNA here is from genome assembly GCF_000243295.1 of Trichechus manatus latirostris. NCBI lineage: Eukaryota > Metazoa > Chordata > Mammalia > Sirenia > Trichechidae > Trichechus > Trichechus manatus. The sequence continues at coordinate 3,865,773 of NW_004444122.1, read as the reverse complement.
GATCTTTGATAAGCCCACAATTAATTTGAACAGGTTCAGTTTTCATTAAAGTTTGAACTTGATTAGTTACCCTCAATAATATTCATAGTTTGTGTACTCTGGGACAGAGGCTGAGATAATGAGTTGGAGTTTATAGTCAAAACATTTGTCCAGTATCTAATAAAAACTTACAAGTTTCCACATTAATTAAGAGAGTTATTTCAGCCTGATGATCAAAGGAAATAGCTTGTAACAGACTCTGAGATTCCCTGGATCTCCATCATTGCAGATAGCAATGAGCTAGATCTTAGGAAAATTTTCATCTACAGCAGCATAGTGGCAAGCCGCTTGTTTTTTAACTTGAAACATTCCATTTTCCAACGACCAGACTTTTTACAATAGTGGCAAATGCTAGGTTTAGTTTATTTTGGATTGGACTGAGGCTTGGCAGGAGTTTGCAACTGCTGTAATTATAATGCCATTAACTTGTTTTGTGTAGCCTGCTTTCCTTGCTCTAGGTTTCTGAGCCAATTGCCAATTTAAAAGTTAGATTGGCCAGCTCAGTAATGGCTACTGTTTCCCAATATAATCTATGATGTTTGGCTAAGTCAGACAGTTCTGGGTGCAGGCCATTTAGATACTTTGAATTAAAAATAATCCCAGCTCCCACTTTGGTAAGTGTAAGACCTGAGTGTTCTGCAAAAACTTTGACTAAACAGTCCCTATAATTATAAACATTTTCATCCTTTCCCTGCTTACAACTTTGGACTTTTGCCCAATTGATTTTCTGAGGAAATGCCTTCAGAATGGTGTGCAGAAGCTGCTAAGTTTTGGCTCTTGCTTCATCAAACAATTCAGAGGCAGATGTAATGATTTTTATAGTTAAATATTTTTCTTGGTCTTTCCAGTAAGCCTCTTTAATCCATAATTGAGCCTCTCCTGGCCTGACATATTTATCAATTCATGTACAACAGGTAAACCTGTTTCATAGGTTTCATTCAGAATTTTAAATTCTTCTTTGAATTTCTGAGGATCTTTCTAGGGATTAGGAAACTCTTTTATGATCACGTGAAATTCTGCTTTAGACCAAGGAAAGAAAGTAACCTGCGGAGGGTTTTTAGCTTCCCCTGGTGGTTTGATTTTGAAAGGCATCTGACACTGGAGTTTAACTGAAGTTATTTCTACTGGATTAGAAACTGGCATAGAAGGATTAGGGGTTTCATAGTCGATACTGGCAGCACAAAAGGAAAAATCAGGCTATAAAGGTGGGGGTAAGAGAGGGGGAGCCATAGGAGAAACTTCAGGGGAAACAGCACGGGGAGAAACTGTAGAGGAAGCATTTGACTCAGTTCAAGATAGAGATCCCTCTAAGGCTTTGTGTGCCTCCTTTAACTCCTTATTGGCTATTGTTAATTTAAAGATCACTTCTTTTAAAGAGGCCAATTTACACTCTTATTGTTTCTTAGAAGCTTCTAAGTACCAATTAAAGTATGCATCCCATTGAGCTTGTTTGATTTTAGAGCCCTGAAATTATAATTTACTGTGCAGAAAAACAAACTTGTCCAAGGCGAAAGATTCCCATAATGGCCATTAATTCTCTAAACAGTCTTTGGTTAGGGTGTGCCAGAAGGACAAAAAGAAACATGATCCAGGCCCGTAAGTCTTGATCATGTGGTGAGCTAGTGTGTCTGAAGGCACATCCAAAGCTTCCTTAGAGTTTTAACTACCCATCAGGACAGCAATTTCAAAGCCACCAACCCAAACACAAATTGAAAAATAAATCTCAGAGAGCTACTACACAAAGCATGGAGCTCGAAATCCAAGAGGGACTTTACCTGAGCAGTGCCCAAGAGTGTGGAGATGAAGAGTCTAATCAACTCAGCTGGTACCAAAGCTTATGACTGATGAGATCCAGGGAATCACAGAGGCTTCAGAACCCCAAGGACCCCACTTATCTGATACCACCTATGTTGAAGAGTATCTAAGAGTTGAAATTCTTAATAAAGTTAAAACAATGCCAGAGATTCATTAGTCAATCATACAGTTCACAAACTGGGCAACATGCAGTATGAGATAGAGTGTTCCAAATAAGATGGACAGTATGCTGGTTTTTCTAGTTCGAGGAACAAAGAAAGTCAGAGAAGTTCAGGTGGTTTTGATCAGTCTTTTAGATATTCATCAAAATGTCCCTTGAAGTCCTTTTTTCCTCTGAATTGTGCTTGGCTAAGAAGAATTGATGCCTTTGAATTACGGTGTTGGTAAAGAATATTGAATATAGCATGGACTGCCAGAAGAATGAAAAAAATCTGTCTTGGAAGAAGTACAGTCAGAATGCTCCTTAGAAGCAAGGATGCTGAGACTTCATCTCATATACTTTGAATATGTTATCAGAAGGGACTAGTCTCTGGAGAAGGATCTCATGCTTGGTAAAGGGGCAGTGAAGAAGAGGAATACCCTCAACTAGATGGAGTGATACAATGGCTGCAACGATGGGCTCAGATCATACCAATGATTGTGAGGATGGTGCAGGACCAAGCAGCATTTCATTCTGTTGTACATAGGTTTACTACAAGTTGGAACAGACTCGACAGCAACTAACAATAACAAGAAGAAGACAAACAACACAGGTCTTGAGGAGGCAGTGCCTGTGGATTCAGGTTCTAAATAGCTAAGCTTCTGCTTATCTGGAATGTAGGAGCTAAAGACACAGGTTTAGTTATACATAAAGCTAAAGAAACAAGCTAATTATAATTTCTAAGAGTTTAGGTTACTTATTATCTTAAACTTTTGCCCTGTGAAACCAGACTTCAGCCACGTTCTCTGGGTTTGACAAAAATGTTGTCTTCAGTTTCCACATTTTGTTTTCAAATCAGTCACTAACAATTAGTCCATCCATAGGGAAAAACCCTCTGGGTGAGGTAACTCAGGTACCAACCATGCAGGTCTGCTGCAGGTGTCTATCAGATCTGTTCTGGTTCTCCAAAACGTCATTCCGGCTTCACCTTTTCTGGCATCTGATAAAATTTAACTGAAAGAATATTATTCCCTTGCTATGAGCCTCTATAGATTTCTCCTGCTGCCTAACTCATTTATTCATTCCTTTACCTTCAGCTATTATTTCTTCTTCCTTCCATTTGTCATTTATTTTTACCCAAACTTTTCCACCTTGGGAAGGGACATCAAGTTCAGTTGCTGCGCCAGTATAGATCACTGGTAGCAGTACCAATCTAGCAAGCACTTCCCCATCAGTCTACTCCCATTTATATGGGGGTAGAGTTGCATAGTATGATGGGCTATCTCGACCGCTAGGCAATATGGCAGTGTTACAGATTGAATTGTGTCCCCAAAAATGTGTGTCAACTTGGCTAGGCCATGATTCCCAGTACTGTGTGATTGATTGTCTACCATTTTATCATCTGATGTGATTTTCCTATGTGTTGTAAATCTTACCTCTAGGTTAAGAGCTATGGCTGCTAATTAAAACGTTGGCAGTTTGAATCCACCAGCCAATACTTAGAAACCCTATGGAGCATTTCTACTCTGTCCTACAGGGTTGCTATGAGTCGGAATCAATTCGACGGCAATGGGCATGATGTTAATGAGGCAGAATTAGAGGCAGTTATGTTGAGGCAGGACCCAATCTACAAGATTAGGTTGTATCTTGAATCAGTCTCTTTTGAGATATAAAAGAGAGAAGCGTGCAGAGAAACTGAGGGACCTCCTACCACCAAGAATGAAGAACTAGGAGGGGAGCACTTTTTTGGACCCAGGGTCCCTATTCTGATAAGCTCCTAGACCAGGGTAAGATTGATGACAAGGAACTTCCCCCAGAGCTGACAGAGAGAGAAAGCCTTTCCCCGAAGCCGGCACCCCGAATTTGGACTTCTAGCTTCGTAGACTGTGAGAGAATACACTTCTGCTTGTTAAATCCATCCACGTGTGGTATTTCTGTTATAGCAGCGCTAGATAACGAAGATAGGCAGTATTCATTGTCAACCTCAATTTTTCCAGATAGGGAGAAGATGCAATCTATTCCATCAGGTCCTTGGGAATTCTGGAGTACAGGTTTAGAGGTATAGTTACAGTCTCTTGCTTAGGGATTACCCCTGCTTTTGGTACCCACAGCTGCATCCCTGGCCCTGAGACCACAGCCTCTGCCAGGAAAAAACAATTTTAGGCAATGCGGGGAAGAATTGTATAGTTGCACCAGCATCTTCCCCTACCCTCTCTTCCCCATATCCTAAAGAGAAGTGTAGGAATCTGTCCAGTGCCAATTCTCCCCTTTCCTCCCTCATGTTGAGTGTGAGTACAACTCATGAAGGTGTGTAAGCCAGGTTCTCATGCCTTTATCTCCTCCATTTTAGATAAATGCTTCAATTTTCCATTCCAATTCTCTGAGAGTGATATGCAACATGGAAAGCCCATTTAATATTATGTCTCTTTGCCCATTGCTGCACACTGTGAGCTGGGAAATATGTTCTTTTGTCTGATGAAATATAACTTTGTGGCCCAGATTCATACAGTATCTTTTGTTCCAATGCCTTAATGGTGTTTTGGGCGTTTTCATCTATCACTGAATATGAAAAGCCCAGTCCAGAGTTAGTGTCTGTTCCTGTCAGGACCTATCTGTAGCCTTCTGGAACCAATGACATCATTGGTCCAATATAACTGAGTCTGACTTGACAGCTGTGTGCAGGGTTTACCCCGTGGGGAATCTGCCCCATAGCCATCTGAAACCTCTTTCTTGCTAGCAGACAAAGCAATTTGTACTGGCATTTTGTGCCTCAGAGAGTGCAAGAGGGGTATGTCTAGATTCAGCCCATCTCTGCATTGCTGCAGTACTCCTATGTCTGCTCATTTCAGGTGGTCACTTCAGTTAAGTGTACCAACAGGCCCACTTGCTGATGGTTAGATCTAGGGTTAGGTTTAGGGTTAGATCTTGGGTTAGGAATAGGTTCAGGCTTATAGCTAGGGTTAGATCTAAGATTAGGGTTGGGGTAAGGATTAGGGTTAGGGTTAGTCTTATATCTGGAGTTAGAGCTAGGGTTAGTGTTAGGGTTAAATCTAGAGGTCGAGTTAGGGTTAGATCCAGTGTTAGGGTTATTATTAGAGTTAGTTTTAGATTTAGGGTTACATCCAGGTTCAGGATTAGGTCAGGGTTATTATTTGGCTTAGGTTTTGATGTAGTATTTGAGTTATTTTTAGATTAGGTTTTTGGATGTATTTAGGGTTAGAAATAAATATAGGGTTAGGGTTACACGTAGATTTAGGGCTAGGGTAGCTTCAGCATTAAGGTTACAGCTAGCGTTAGGGTTAAACTAGGTTTAGAATTAGGGTTGGAATTAGGATTAGGAATAGGGTTAAGTTTACAGTGAGGGTTGAATCTAGGATTAGGGTAAGTGTTCGAGTTAGATTTTATGTTAGGGTTAGATCTTGGGTTATGGTTAGGGTTGGGGTTAGGTTTAGGTTTAGGTGTTAGGGTTCAGGTTAGATCTACGGTTAGGTTTAGGGTTAAGTTTTGTTTCAGGGTATATCTGTGGTTAGGATTAGGGTTAGATCTAGGTTTAGGGTTAGTGTTGGAGCTAGGATTACGATTCTGGTCCAGACTATGTTAGGGCTATGTTTAAGGCTTAGAGATATGATTTGGGCTAGAGTTAGGGTTAGGGTTAAGGTCACATTTAGAGTTAAAAGATAATTTTTGGATTATGGTTAGGATCAGAGTTAGGGTTAGATTTAGAGTTAGTTTTAGGAATAGTTTAGAGTTATATCATGGGTTAAAGTTAGGTTAGTAACTGGGTTAGGGTTAGAGTTAACATTAGATCTTGGTTAGAGTTAGGGTTAGGATTATGATTAGGGCTAAAGTTAGGGTTATGTGTAGGTTTAGGTGTTTGTGTTAGGTTTAGAATTTGGTTTAGATCCAGTGTTAGGGTTCGGGTTTGAGTTAGATCTATTGTTATGGTTAGGATTAGGATAAGCATTAGTGTTAGGGATTAGATCTAGGTTTATGATTAGGTTTAGGGTTAGCATTAGGGTTAGAGTTAGGTCTAGGGTTGGGATTAAGGTTAATGTTTGCTTTAGATCAAGTATTAGTGTTTGGGTGAAGATATTGTTAGGGCTAGATCTAGGGTTAGTGTTAAGGTTACATTTAAGTTTAGATTTATGGTTAGTGTAGTGTGTAGTGTATAGTTAGTGTTAGATTTAGGATTTAAGGCAATATCTAGCTTTGGGGTGAGTGATAGTGTTAGATTTAGGTTTACATTTATTGTTAGGGATAGGATTACCGTTATGGGTTAGGGTTAGGGTTAGCGTTAGGGTTAGTGTTAGATCTAGGTTTTGCATTTGTGTTGGGGTTATATTCAGTGTTATGGCTAGGGTTAGTGTTAGTGTTAGGTTTAGCGTTAGGGATAAAGGTAGGGTCAGGGCCAGGGTCATGAGTACGGTTATGGTTAAGTGATAGAGATTAAAGTTAAGGTTAGGGCTATGGTTAAGTTTCAATCTTGGTTTATAGTGAGGGTTAGGGTTTGATCAAGGGTTTGATCCAGCTGTTCCATGGAAGAAAGATGTGGTAGTGTGCTTCTGTAGAGATTTACAGTCTGGAAATCCTATGGGGTTGGTATCAGTCAGAATCAACTCAATGACAGTGGGTTTTTGTTATCACAGTCACATCTGGGACCTTATCATCTCCTAGACCTAATCTTCCTCAGTGCACTTATTTCTTTCCCTTCTGTCACTCTCTTAGTTGGGCCTCTGTTACCTTTTAACTAGCCCCCACCTCCATCCATTTTCACATTGCACCAGACTGCTCTTTCTAAACACATATTGTTTAAAATGGTTCTCCCAGTGACTCTCAGGACAAAATCTAAGCTCCTTATAGTAGTTTACATTGCAGTCTAAGATTTTGCCCCTCATTTTAATTCTACCCACTCTTACCTCATATTTAATAATTATCTAACTCTTTCTTCTGCCCTCAATGCCCTCCTTTCTCATCCCCAGATTAACTCCTATACCTCCTTCAGGCATCAGCTCAGGCGTCTTCTCTTCTAGATTCCTGCCTGACTCCTCAGATCTCCCATGTGTTCCAATAGCATTTCTTACCTATGTAAACATTATCATTGCATACTTACCTGCTCCACTAGACTGTGACTCATCTGGGATAGATAGTGTGTCTTTTTCATCAATATATCTTTCAATCCCAGAACATAGTAGGCTCTCTCTTGAGTGAAAGAATGAATAACTATGTAACTTTACACAGTTTGTTGTACAAGCTGAAATCCCCTTCCAAATGGCTGTGAATGAAACCTGTGTTTCTGGTCTTCAGTTAAGAAGATGTGTTTATGCTTCTCATGGAAGTCATTGGTCACTAAAGTTCTCTAAGTTGACTTTTAGTTTGCTTGAAATTGGAGACCCTGGTGGTGTAGTGGTTAAGAGCTATGGCTGCTAACCAAAAGGTTGGCAGTTCAAATCCACCAGGGGGTCCTTGGAAACCCTATGGGGCAGTTCTACTCTGTTCTATAGGGTCACTATGAGTCAGAATTGACTTGATGGCAACAGGTTTTTTTTTTTTTTTTTTTTTGATGTTCATAGTAACGGGTTTTTTTTGTTTTTTTTTTTTAATGTTCACAGTAATATTAAGAGTGCAGAACTTAATTTAGCCACAAGATGGAGACTTTATCCTAATCCTGGAAAAACATCCAAGCTCCTGGAATTTCTGTACATAAAATTTTAGAATGAAATGCCTTGGTTAATTTCTAGTCCAGCCTCTGATCCTATCTACAAGATGGAGAAACTAATTCCCAAAGTGATAACATAATCTGTTTTCAAAGAGGTCAAATCTAGAACCCTAGTTTTGGAATTCCTCGTCTGGTGTTCTTCAGAAAAACATGACTCTTGCCTCTTATTGTCTTCTCTGATGAGGTATGCTATGTCTCATGCTAAATAATTAATTTCTTTTATAAGGATTAGCACAAAGCTGGTTCCCATGAGGTGGAGGTTAAAGATGTCCCAAATGTCCAGCTTTTCCAAGCTGCTGTACCACTCCATCATCTCTAACATCAACTTCTCCCTCTCCCCTCAGTACTCTCCCTCCTGTCTTTGGGTTCCCTAATTCCCTCCAATGTCTCACAGAACTCACAAACCATGTAAAGGAAAAGGCTCACGTAGTTTTGGAGGCTGGCAAGTCCCAAATTCCTAGGTTAGACATAGGCTTCTCCTGACCCACGTGGCTGCAGGAGCTGATGAACCCAAACCGACAGTTCAGACTACAGTCTGCTGGCTCACAAGGCTATGGAAGATGGCAAATCAGGTCACAGATCAGGCTGCCGACACAAGAGGATGTGGAGGCCAGCGAATCCCAGAATCGGCAAGTCAGAGAGCAGTTAGTTGATCATGAAACGGACGTGGGATCCAGATGCAGAGACAGAGAACCTTGCCAGGACACACACATATATCTTAGATGCAGGTCACACCCCAGGGAAAGGCGTAACTTTAGGAAGGATGGGGCTTGAGTCAGGCCATCCTGCCAGGCTGTAATTCATTGCACCACACATGCATTATGAGAATCACATTTGTTCATGTAAGGTATTTTTAAATCTATATTTTCTTTACATATCCTCCCACTGATATGTATCAAGCAGAGGACTTATTTAAATTGTCTCATAGTTTCACTTGCATTGGCCTATATGCATTGCTATCCTCGTGAGAAATGGAGAAAACTCAAACCAACAAATATCCATCCATAGCTACCATTGGATGTGGAGCTGATACCTGGGGTATTTGGATAAATCAGAACACAGTCTCTACCTTCCAGGAGCTCTCAGTTGAGAGGAGGTGGCAGAGATGCCAATGAGATGATTGTAATAAAAGAAGTAAAAAGTGTTCTTTCTATTAGCAGAGAAGAGGGAGATATCACATCCATCTCAAGATTTGAGTCATACTTTGGGAAGAAGATGACATTTGGGTAGACTCTGAAGGATCAATGGAATATCATAAGCCAGAAACAAGGCGAAAGGGAAGTGTAGGCAGAGAGACAGCTTGAGAAAATTGTGTAACCAGGAAGAAAGCTGGAATTTGGGAAGTGGGAGTTCTGTTAGTCAGGATGTGCTAGGTTATGCAGTAATAGCAAAATACACCAAATGATCAGTGGCTTAACAAACAATGGTCTATTTCGCACTCATTTTTATGTCCAACAAGTGTCAACAGAGCTTTACTCCACATAGTCACTCAGGGACTCAAGCTGAGGTTGGCACCATCATCCTGCAGCTTTGTTGTCTGTTTTATGCAACTTTAGTTGCTATCGTTGGGGAAGGCAAACTGGAATACTGTGAATGGGATTTCCACTGCTTCTGCCAGAAGGCACTTCTACTTATATTTATTGGCCATAACTAGTCTCATGGCACTCACTCACCACAAGCATAAGGGAAGCAAATGGACACTTGTGTGAGCATTACTTTCTCTGCCACAGTAGTATTTCAAAATTAACTATCATTCAGGACATATATAGGGAGATATTTTGGGTTTTAATGTAGAAAGCCTTTCAAGTTTTGGTGAAAGGCAAACGATTTACCCAATTCAGAGAATATCAGAACTGTGATTTTAAAATAACAGAACATCACATGTTTACCAATGAGCCAGACTTTCCCAAAACTCAAATAGGGGAGCAAATATTTTTCCATTACTGTGTTTGTAATTTTTTAAATTAATTTTGCATAGGGAATACTGGCAAGAATGCCTTCCAAGGACTTCTCATAGCTCAATGCCACATCATGGTGATCAGATCAGGGAGTTTCCAATGTCGGTGTAAACTAAGGAAATAAATTCCTGGATGCAGCAATAGATAATGGGAGGTAGATCCACAGGTAGTTCCAGTATTGCACATCAAAGAGCCTTCCAAAGAAGTTGTCTTTTCTTGTTTTGACATATAATGAGAAGAAAACACTCAGGATCACCATGACTCAAAAAAAGTCAGTCTTGATTTTTACGATAATATGAAGCTTACTAAGCAGCTGAAAAGACTGCGCATCGGTGCTGGGATCTGGAAGCCCAAATCTGACCAACCACCTTGGAACACTTGAAGTCTGTTTATTACTTACCTGCCACCAAAATACAGCTAGGGACCTCTCCAGAAGAAGTCAGATACAGAAGGCTTGGTTGCCTTCTAATGAAACAAGGTAAATTTGTGTACTTATTTGCTGGTCAAACTTCGGAAGCTGAGTTCTTTTGAAAGTCCTATAGTCAAACTAATAAAAAGTTCTGACGAAGTCTTTTCAGTTGTGCAAGACATTCTTCTAATCATTACTAATAGCAACAGATTGTTAGGGCAGTATTAGTCTCTGTAAATTCATGTTATACTGAGCTAAGTAATTCAAGTAGCTTGTATTCCCAGACTGATTGTGCTGGTTGGAAGGTTCAGGCATATTCTGTGTATCATATTGTCCAGCTCATGCTGGAATGATGGGGAGGACAAACAGACGCTTGTGAGGGAGGCATGTTTGTCAGGCAGACAGGAGCCTAAATTGCCTAATTAGAGAAGGGCTGGCAGAAGAGTCTGAGCCAAAGATAGAGACTTATTCAAGAATTTAGACTGGATTTGGGGGAATTCAAATTGAGTAGTTCTTAATGGGATGAATATGGCAACACATGCAGTCTCTTTAACAAGGTGGATCACCACCTGCCAGACATCTCACTGGATGAGATAGAGTGAAGGACAGAGTAGTAGGGCCAGGGTGCAGAAAAAGAGTCTTAGCATCCCTTTTCTTTCTGGTCAGGAAGGCAAGGTCTTCAGGATGATATTCTCTAAAAGTTATCATTATTGTTTTCTCCCTTAGTGTTATCCCTCCTACCCAACCACCTCCACTGAGTAAAGCAAGGTCTGGAATCAGTTTATTATCACAGGGGAATGTCTTCCTGAATCAAGGATTGTAAACGTGGATGGTAAAATTAAAGTTACTTATCATCAGGGTCTCAACAGTAAAATGAGACTGTGCACAGCCTACACACACGTGCATACACACACACACTCTTTGGTATCACAGAATTCCATCACTGGTAACCTGGAGTCTTTGTTCATTACCTGCACCTACCTCTCCTCACAAGGTGAGACAATGAGATATGAGTCACCTACTGAAGAGCCAGAATACAAAGACAATAGATACTTGACTATTAAATTCACAATAAAAATGACATCAGGATAGACAACTGGTCTAAGTATAAGATAGGAAGAGTTGATATTTTCTGCCTTCAGACGCCAGGAGCTAGAAGAGAGGAGAGAAGGAAGGAACAAAGGAGACCAGAGAGAATAAGAACCAAAGATCTCCAGCAGCAGAAGGAGAAGACATCATGAGTCACCAACACCTTATAGCCCAGACAAGAAATGGAGAGCAGCCACCGCTGCCTTTCAGTTGTCCAGAGAGAGTGACATCTGTCTGTGCCTTAAGAATTTGTTCAGGCCTCCAAACAGTGCATGTCATGTGGATATCCCCCATTCCTTTTTCCATTCCTATTGCCTCAGGGCTGAAGACAATGGAGGAGAACTCTTACCTCACCTGAGTTTTGCTCTCTGCTAGATCAAGGAAGGGCATTGTTCTTATCCTCATATTATCAAATGGAAACCACAGGGACAAAACAGTTTGCTTAGTCTTTATACAGCCCCTCCCTTGAGGACTACATACTGCAGAATTACGTAGAACTTGGAGAACTCATTCTAAAGGGTCAGTACTTTGTTCCAAAACATCTAATCATTCGATTTCTCATGCAGATAAATACCTGACTGGCCCTTGCAAACAGGCCTTCCAATATGCCTGGTCATGTCTCTACTGTCTGAAGAGACCGAGCTCAGGGCTGGGGACTGGGTCTCCTGTGACATAGAGGTGAGGGAGTTTACAACAGAAGCTTGGCTGTGGCCAGAAGATCCAAGGGATTATTCACCGGGGAGTCAGAATTTGAATACAAATTTATAAAGTCTCTATTCCAAAAGGAGTGTGGTTTACGTTTACTCATTATATTCATTTGAAATGGCTTTCTTATGATTCTTCTTCTCCAGGAGCTAATGATATCATTGGAGCAAGGCAGTGCTGTGATTGCTATTTCTTTCTGCTCTGAGTAATGGACATCGAGGTCTGGTCTGGTGAGACACTTGGCCAGACTTCTGCCTATTTATCTGCTTCTGAACCGGTGGACACTGTAATTACATTTTGCTTCATTTCCTATAAAATTTATAGGAAGATCCTTCAGCAGCAGGATAGAATAGAGGTCAGAATATGTGAGCATGACATTGGCAGGGTGAGGCTTGCCACTGGGATTAGAGAAAGTCAGACAAGTCTGTTTTAAGGACTCACAGAATGTGTGAAATAAAGCCCTAATGGCCATACCTTGGAGTAAGTGTTCTTTGGGATATTTTTATTACAAAATTGAGACAGACCAAAGGTCCTAGCAATTATGTTCTTAGATATTTACTCAAATGAGTTTAAAATGTATGTCCACACAAAAATCTTCACATGAATTTTTATAGTAGCTTTATTCATAACTGCCAAAAATTGGAAAAAAACAAGATGTCCTTTAACAAGTGAATGGTTAAACGAACTGTGTCACAGCCATATAATGGAATATTATTCATACAGAAAAAAAAGAAAGAAAGAAATGAACTATCATGCTACAAAAAGATATGGAGGAACCTTAAAATCATATTGCTAAGTGAATGAAGCCAGTCTGAAAAAGCTATATGCTGTATGATTCCAACTATATGACATTCTGGAAAAGGCAAAACTATGGAGAAGGTAAAAAGATCAGTGGTTGTCAGTGGTTCAGAGGGAGGGAGGAGGGATGAATAAGTAGATCATAGGCCATTTTTAGGGCAATGAAATTATTCTGTGTAATACTGTAATGGTGGATACATGTTATGTATTTGTCAAAACCCGTAGGACTGTGTAACACAAAGAGCAAACCCTAAAGTAAACTATTGTCTTTAGTTAATAATAATGTATCAGTATTGGCTCATCACTTGCAACAAACGAACCACACTAACGCAACATATTAATAATAGGCGAAACAGTGCGCAGAGGGGAGAAGAGGAATATGGTGGCTCTCGGCACTTGCTGCACAATTTTTCTGTAAACCTAAAACTGCTCTAAAAAATAAAGCCTATTTAAAAAAACTGAGACAGACCATCAATCCTGTCAACAAAGACTACATAATTATGTTATCATTACACGATATAGACTATGCATTATGTATTACATCTATAAGAATAAATATTTAGTAAGATATATTCTCTGGTTTAGGGAGCAGTGGTTGCACAGTGGTTAAAGCACTTGGCTGCTAACCAACCAGCTGCTCCTCAGGAAAAAGATGTGACAGTCTGTTTCCATAAAGACTTACAGCCTGGAAACCCTATGGGGTAGTTCTATTCTGTCATATAAGGTCACTATAAGTAGGAATTGACAGCAGTAAGTTTGGTTTTTTGGTTTGATTCTCTGGTTCTAGAGAATACAACTCAGATGGATGGGGGGAAACATCAGAGAAGTGATTTTAGATTTCAAACTTTAATGGACTATCCAAAGATGAATGGGCTACCTCAGGAGGTAATGATCTTCCCGTGACTGAAAGTGTTCAAGCAGAAGCTGAGTGATGATGTGGAAAATTGTAAATGTAGTGAATCATCTATCTGGCAAGGGAGTTGGGCTAAGTGATTCTAAGGTTCCTCTTGCCAAAAGTCTCTATGCGCCTATTGTGATGACTAGAGAAAGCTGGTAGAGAAGGAGGGGGGCCCTTTCTGCAGATATGAGGCTATTTCCAGATGTCCACAGACAAAACGAGGGCACTGATAGTCAGTGAAGGGATGCTCAGATGCTTTAATAATATCAAGGAAACTCAAGCTCTTCTAGCTTGCTCATCCCACAGAAACCTTAAACCCAACTTCATCTCTACCCATTATTCCAGTAGCACCTGGAGATGCCTCATCAAGGAGCCTCTGCTTCTACAGCAATTTTCTTGTGATTCCAGGAATCTTCCAACAAGTTAAAAAAGGGCTTGAGTAGCAGGGCCGAGGTTCTAAGCCTGGACAACTTAAGCAAGAGGAGCCACTAAAACAAATGGGGAAGTCAGAAGGAGAAACTTGACAAGGGGAAGAGAGATGAAAAGATGATGGGTTCCAATTTGGACATGACCAGATTGGCAAGTTCAGAGAAGGCCGATGAGGGAGCCATCTAATTAGTGGGAATATGATGGGAGCTAGGTAGGCAAAGAGGAGAGAATATTCTGCTGTCAAAGAATCAAACAATAAAGGTGAGGCAGTGGTGAAGAGATGAAATTGTTTGCAATAAAGGTGAGGCTGGATGATAAGTGGGTAGATGATCAAAATTGTGTTTCAGAGCCTGAGTAATTGGAGGAGGGTGGCAGCTCTCACTTGTCCCCAAAGGCCATGTAGCTTTCTGTCCAGAATGTCTTACCTGCACCACTGCATAGAGGGAGGAGACAAGTTTGGAAGCTGGGGTTGGGGGCTGACAAATGGAGGAAGTCCTTGAATGGCAAACTGAGAAGAAGTGCAGGCTTGATTTGTAATGAGGGAGAGAGGAGGGAATCACTGAAGTTTTCTGAGAAGAGGTATAATAGGACAAAGCACTGTCATGGCCCCTGGTCAACTGGAGCCATGATACAGAAGAATAAATATAAAGTTCTCAGAAGACCCCAATACCAGATACATGGGTTGGTGTCTGATTCATCCTTGTGTCCCCAGAGACTAGCTAAGGGGCTGGCACATTGTGGGTGTCAGTAAATACTGATGAATTAATGAATTGTTGAATGAATGAGACTGTACTTAATGAATGAATGGAGCTCATTTCAAGGCCAGATAAAAACGTTCATTTGGCTTTAATCCGGCATGTCTCCTAGGTCTGAGGGGCCCATTGGGCCATCAGCTTCTCAGATCTAAGATCCCTGGATTGCCATAACCTAAGTCTTGCATTCTAGTTCCTTAGATCCGTGTCTTCTCCACAACTTGAGTCTCAATGTCCTTACTCCCATGACCTCTGGCCACAGCTTTGGTGACCATTCCCTTGTGTCCTGCAAGTGAGATTGGAAGATAAGTGTCAAAGTTGTGGCTCAGAGTCTGAGCCATTGGAGGAGGGTGGCAGCTCCCTCTTGTCCCCAAAGGCCATCATAGCTCTCTGTCTGAAATGGTCTACCTGTGCCTCGCCCCTGCCTACCACTCTACTTTCAGATCGGTAACTTATCTTTCAAGACCCAAACTAAACAATACTCCTTTCCTCTCTTCTATCTTCCACAGTCCCAAGCGCCCATCCATCAGAGCAGTGACATCACTGCATCCTTGCTTTGTTTGTCTCTCATCCTGCTAGATATCATGTTGCTTTAAGGAGAGGAGGATCATATAATTTTTTATTTCATCCCTAAGGAAGTGCATAGGGTCAGGCACAAACTAGTCAGTCAAGCAAATAAATGAATAAATGTACTAATTTATTCCTTGCCAACATGGTATATTTGTGCGTACCTCCTGCTCCAGTCATATTAGTTCATCCTAGAATAAGCCCAATTGAGAATTATGTTTGGGCCTCAATATTAGGATGAATTGGAGGGACAAGCAGCAGGGTTATGGACAGTAAGAGAGGAATAGAAATGGTAAAAATGAGAATGCTGAAGGATTTCTTCAACATGATTGAGGTAATTGGTGGCACTGACTTGTACACAGGAAAATGTTGGACTGGCAAATGCTGTGTTATATATGTTTTTACGAAGATATCAAAAAAGAAGCTGACAGGAGTTGTTGACTGGCTGGGCATAAGGGTGAAAGAACAAGAGAGAGTGATCGCAACCCTCAGTGATCAGCTGCTAACCAAAAGCTTGGCAGTTCGAACCCACCAGTCACTCTGCGGGAGAAAAATACGGCAATCTGCTTTCATAAAGATCACACAACTTGGAAACTCTATAGGGCAGTTCTACTCCGTCCTATAGAGTCACTATGAATTGGAATCAACTTGATAGCAACAGGGCTTTTTGTTTGTTTGTCTTTTTGTTTTTAAGATCTCAGGAAACAACCCTTTGCTAACTTTTTTCCTCCTGCATCTCTGTGGACTGCATTCTCTATTTTATGGCCATTTGGATATAATTTGAAGTCCATCCCATAATTGTTTTCTTGTTGAGCTTCCTTTATGCAGAAAAATGATAATGCGTTTAGGATGCTTTCAAAAGTCCTGGGGGAAATTAATTTGTTTATAAGATTTTGTATCCTATGGTTAAACCAACAAAGAGAAACAGACGGCCTTCTTTCTCAGCCAAGCTTACCCATTGCTGAGTGAGGTCACCGGGTAGACAGTGTTTGCAGGGTCCAAGTGAACCCGAACAGTGGACATTTGTTCTGAACTGTGGTCCTCTACACACATGTGCACACAACAGGGTCATTCTTATTATAAATACCCCTCTGGCACCATCCTTACTGTGCCGCAATTCTCAGTTATGATAGCTCCGGAATCTTGTTAGTGTTTATGTGACTGATTAGTGCAGCAATCCAGCCCTGCTGCTTCCCCTCTGTGGGGGCTCCAGAAAAATAGCCCTCCTCATGAGTTTCTCCTTTAATTTTGCAGCCACCAATGTGACTTCCTGGCACTTGAGGATTATTCTTGTACCCTGATAGGAATCCACTCAACGGCAACGGGTTCGTTTTTCGGAGCTTTACCCTGGAAGTAAACCATGCAGTGTTCAAGCAGATGGCTGTTGTTGTTGTGTGCCATTGAGTTGATTCTAACTCCTAGCGCCCCTAGAAGACAGAGTAGAACTGCCCCATAGGGTTTCCTAGGCTATAACCTTTGTGGGAGTAGATCGCCGGTCTTTTTTCCCATGGAGCAGCTGGTGGGTTTGAACCACCAACCTTTTGATTAGCAGCTGAGCACTTAATCACTGCACCAGCAGGCTTCCTTAAGCAGATGGTACATAGGAGTTAAAAATAGATACACAGCATTGAAAGAAAATAAACTTAAATCAATGATAGACATATACCATCTAGCAGTGCACCATGTTACAAAATTTCCAAGTTACAACATTTAATTGTACATTTTTTATTGTGTATCCCACATGCCAAGTCTTGATTATCACAGTTTCCAAATTAGTTGGGTGGAAATTTAATAAGACTCTATCATGATCAGGGATGGTTTGTCTTCCTTTCTTAATCTCATGAAATATACCACTTAACAAATTCATCCTTGCATGCAATTGGACTGAGCGGCATGTTCAATTAGACAGGGCCGCCTCACCCACCTATCAGTCTGCTCTGGGAGCTGTTCCAGAGCTTCACGCTGAGCTCTGGGAATGAAGCCCTGTGTCTCTGGACCTTGGCTGGCTGCTTCTCTCACCCATGACTGCCTGCAGGAAATACAATCACCCTGAGTTAAGTTCTATATATTATATGACTGCTTACTGTCTGGGCTTGTATATTAGATTCATATGCTTTTTAGGAGGGGTAAAACATTTTTCAGAGCTTTATTTGTACTTGTAGTTGGATTAAAGACCACACATATCTGTTGGGGTAGTTAAGAAATATACATGAAATATATATTCTTTGCCAATTCTCTATGCAGATTAGTTCTCAAAAAAATAACTCATTTCAAACCATTCTAACCAATTTTTCATGCTGAAGTTAAAATAATATTCATAATAATGTTAATATTAATAATGGTCATAACTATACTTCCTACAGAGTTCCTGGGTGGCTCAAACAGTTAATGTACCTGGTTGCTAACTGAGAGGTTAAAGGTTCAAGTCCATCCAGATGTGCCTCAGAAGAAAGACCTGGTGATCTACTTCTGAAAAATCAGCCATTGAAACTTTATGGAACACAGTTCTACTCTGACACACATTGGGTCACTGTGAGTCAACTCGATGGCAACTATTTTGTGTGTGTGTGTTTTTTTTAATACATCACATAAATTTACTAAGTTCAAACCATTCTAGCCATCTTTTCATGATTGGGTATAAATAATACTATTATAGGCACAATAATAAGACATAGTTGCTACTTTTTAGGCTCTCACTATGTCCCAGGCACTGTGCTAGGCCCATCAAATCACTAATCCTTGCAACAACCTTGCAAATTTTCCTCCATTTTGTAGGTAAGGAAATTAAGACTCTAGTAAGCAGCAGGGTTCTATTTAATACCTAAACTGTTCAACTCCAAAGTCTATGTTCATTCCACTACATTGAGTGGGTTATTTTAGTTGACGAGTTAGACTTTTAGTAAAAATAGAACAAATGGTAGACTCAATTTTTACTTATTTGCACAAGTTAGAGTAACCTCTGTATTTTTTAGAGAAAGATGTAGTATGTAAACTGTTTTGTTTTATTTTATTTTTTTAAGTAAAAACATAGCCCTGTCACATGCAGTTTGTTGTTGTCAGAACCTGACTCATGGCAACGCCATAAACAATGGAACAAATACCACCTTGTCCTATGCCATCCACATGATTGGTTGCAGATCAGACTGTTGTGATCCCAAGAATTTTCACTGGCTGATTTTTGGAAGTAGATTACTGGACCTTTCTTCCTAGTCTGTCTTATTTTGGAAGCACCATTGAAACTTGTTCACCATCATAGCAACACACAGGTCTCCATTGACAGACTGCTGTAACAAATTACTACAAATTTGGGAGCTTAAAACAACAGAAATTTATTCTCTCACAGTTCTTCAGGTCAGAAGCATGAAATCAGTATCACTGGGACAAAATCAAGGTGTTTGCAGGGCCACATTCCCTCTGGAGGCTGTAAGGGAGAATCCGTTCTTTGCCTTTCCAGCTTCTGGTGGCTATTGGCATTGCTTGGCTTGTGGATGCATCGGTTTAGTGTTCAAGGCCAGCATCTTCAAATCTCTCTCTGTTCCATTTTCACATTGCCTCCTCCTCTCTGTGTGGTAAAATCTCCCTCTGCCTTTCTTATAAGGATATGTGATTGCAATTAGGGCCAACCAGATAACACAAATAATCTCCCCATATCAAGATCAAGAAGAGAGCCATCTACATAGTAAATACTTCAAGAAGCTTCCAGAAGATAAGGTAAAATGGAAGAAGATTAAAGAAGACACTTCCGGCCAAAATGATGGCTTAGTCAAACACACCACTCTGTCCCTCTACAGCAAAGACCTGAGAAACCAAGTGAAACAGATACATAGGACAATTCTGGAACCCTGAGCATCAAATGAAAGGATAAATAGCTAGATCAAACGCTGATTGGAAGAAGAAACTGACTGAAAACAGCAAACAAGAAGTGATGGAATGAAGGGGCCTTGCCAGCCAGCCAGGCACCGCATGGCCATCTTGAGACAAAGACAGCAGCAATCGTGGGTGAGGAGCACAGAGGGCAACTTCATGGAATTCCCAATAGGACACGCAGAAATTATGTAGACATACCTGGAGTCCCAATTGCTGGCTGCAGCTAACAGGAACAGCCAAATCACCCTCGCCTTGTGGCCAGAGAAGTATCCTCCCCCTCCCTCCACCTTACTGATGATTAGCAGCACAAATCACCCCATTCCTGCAGGCCTGACTGCCTGGGACCAAGGTTCAAGGCCCCCACAGCCACTTGCCACACCCCTCCTACCTGCCAACCCAGCTGAGGTCCCTAAGCCCTCCCCCCACCCAGTGAAAGGTAGAGGCAGTGTGACCATGCCTGCACCCACCCACTGCTCATCCCCCTCCCTCTGTCTGGAGAGAGACAGTGACAGCATGATACCATGTACGCACACTTGCCGCTCCCTTCTCCTGCCCGCCACTAGTCCCTCCCTCCATAAAGAGGGAGCTAGCGTACAACCACATGCAAACCAGCCCACCATGCACACCTTTCCTCCACTGTGTGAGAAGCGGCAGCAGCATGACCATGTGCACACTTACCTGCCACTCACCCTTTCATCTGGTGGGAGGCAGTGACTATGCCCCCATTAGCTAGGCACACTTGCCACACTTGCTTCCCTACCCATTCAGTGAGTGCCACTGCCCGCTCCTGCACCACTGGACCGATGATAGATGGTGGCCACACCTGCCCAACCTGCCCTCAGCTGACCTGCAAGACAACAAACAGATACCCATGTTCACACATCCAGCTGCTAACCCATTCACCCAGAGATAGGTGGAGAACACTCCAGTGTGGCTAAACTAGCAACCAGAATAGCAAGCCCATCCTGCCTGCCTGGATACATCAAAACAAAACTTAACAAAAAATCAGGATGCAGCAAACATATAATTAATAAATAAATATAAAAACACCTTAATGCCTCAGAAATAACAGACAATATCAAATCACCTAAAGAAGCTGAACAAGATGGCTCCAGCAAGTGGCCAAACTAAAGAAGCAGGAAACCTCCCTGAGGAAGAAATGGTACTGGAACTACCTGACAAAGAATTCAAAAGACTTATAAGCAGGCCCTCCAAGAGACAAGAAAGAGATCAAGGAAAACATAGACAAAATCAAGGAAAACACAGACAAAACTCTAAAGAATTTAGGAAAGCTACACAAGTACAAAGTAAATAGACAATTAGAAACCA
This sequence comes from Trichechus manatus latirostris, assembly GCF_000243295.1. NCBI lineage: Eukaryota > Metazoa > Chordata > Mammalia > Sirenia > Trichechidae > Trichechus > Trichechus manatus. The sequence continues at coordinate 3,845,263 of NW_004444122.1, read as the reverse complement.
TACAAAAACAGCAACAAGAAATCCAGAAGCTTAACACTAAAATTTTAGAAATAGATCAACACTGGAAGGACAAAGGAGTAAAACTGAAGCAATGGAAGACAGAATTAGTGAAATAGTAGACAAATCTCTTGATAACAATCAGAGGAACAATCAGAAAAAAAAAAGCGAAGAAGGCCTAGGAGTTATGTGGACACTATCAAGAGCAATAATTTACATGTGATCAAAATTCCAGAACAGGAAGAGGAAAAAAAAAAAAACACAGAGAAAATTTTTGAAGATTTACTGGCAGAAAACTGTCTTAATATCATGAAAGATGAGAAGATAGCCATTCAAGAAGCTCAACAAACCCCAAAAAGGATAGACCACAAAAGAAAATCACCACGACATATTATAATCAAACTTGCCAAAACCAAAGACAGAGAAAGAATTCTAACAGCAGCTCAGGAAAAATGAAATGTTACCTCCAAAGGGAAATCAATAAGACTAAGCTCTGATTTTCCAGCAGAAACCACATAGGCAAGAAGGCGATGGGATGACATGTAAAACTCTGAAAGAAAAAAAATTGCCAACCAAGAACTATATTCCAGCAAAACTGTCCCTCAAATATGATGGTGAAATTAGGACATTTCCAGATAAACAAAAATTAAAGGAATTCATAAAAATCAGACCAACCTTACAAGAAATGCTAAAGAGAGTTCTTTGAAGAGAGAATCAACAAGTCAGACAACAACCTGAGATTAAGACACATGACAATATGACCCAGAAACCAACCCAGATATAGAATTTTCAAAAATAAATTTAAACTACAGGATTGAAAATAGGGAACCAGAGACATCAAAACAAAAAGAGGGAATAAGTGATATAGTTACAGAACTTCCATATGGAGAGGGAAGTCAGGGTGATATCAAGATAGAGCATATTGTTTTAAACTTAGGAAGATAAAAGTAAATTTCAGTGTAACCACAAAAAAACTTGACAAACCTTCTCAACAAAATAAAACAGAAGAAAATCATAAACTCTCAGTAAACCCAAAATCAACAGCAACGAAGGAAATGAAAAGAAAATCCATAAACAAAAAGAACTCAGCACAGAAATGTATATGGAACAAAGAAATCATCAGCACCACAAAAAAAAGCACAACAAAATAACAGCAGTAAATTCATACCTATCAATAATTACACTGAATGTAAATGGATTAAATGCACCAATCAAGAGATAGAAAGTGGCAGAATGGATAAGAAAACATGACTCATCAATATGTTGCCTACAAGAGACATATCTTAGACACAAAGATAAAAATAAGCTAAAAATAAAAAGATGGAAAAAATATATCAAGCAAATAGCAACCAAAAAAGAACAAAAGTGGCAATATTAATCTCTGATAAAATAGACTTTAAGGCAAACACCAGCATAAGAGAATATGAAGGGCATTATATAATGATTAAAGGGTCAATCCAACATGAGAACATAATCATAATAAATATCTATGTACCCAATGAAAGGGCTCCAAAATACATAAAACAGACTTTAACAGAATTGAAAAGAGAGATAGACAACTCCACAATAATAGTAGGATACTTTAACACACCACTTTTGATGAAGGACAAAACAGCTAGAAAGAAACTCAACAAAGATACGTAAGATCTAAACAGCACCATCAACCAACTTGATATCTTAGACATATAAAGAACACTCCACCCAACAACAGCACAGTACATATTCTTTTCCAGCACACATAGATCATTCTCCAAAATAGACCATATATTAGACCACAAAGCAAGCCTTGATAGATTCAAAAACATTGAAATAATACAAAGCATCTTCTCAGATCATAACAGTATAAAATTATAAATCAATAATAGGAAGAACAAGGAAAAAAATCAAATACGCAGAAACTGAATTACACCCTGCTTTAAAAACACTAGGTAACAAAAGAAGTAAAAAATTAAATTAAAAAATTCCTAGAATCAAATGAGAATGAAAACACAACATACCAAAACCTTTGGAACATTGTGAAAGCAGTGCTCAGAAGTCAATTTATAGCAATAAATGCACACACCAAAAAGGAAGAAAGAGCTAGAATCAATGCCTTAATCCTACAACTCCAACAAATAGAAAAAGAGCAGCAAAAAAAGTCCACAGTCACCAGAATAAAAGGAATAATAAAGATTAGAGCAGAAATAAATGAAACAGAAAACAGAAAAACAATGTAATCAACAGGATTAAACATTGGTTCTTTGAAAGAATTAATAACATCAACAAACCACTGGCCAAAGTGACAAAGGCAAAGAAGGAGAAGTTGCAAATAACACAAATAAGAAATGAAATGGGTGACGTTACAACAGAACCAACTGAAGTAAAAAGGATAACAACAGAACACTATGAAGAACTGTACTCCAACAAATTTGAGAACCTAGAAGAAATGGTCAAATTTCTAGAAACACACTACCTACCTAAACTAACACAAAGTGAGGTAGAAAATATGGACAGATCCATAACAGAAGAAAAATTGAAGAGAACATAAAAAAAATTCCCAACCAAAAGAAGCTCTGGCCCAGACAGCTTCACTGGAGAATTCTACCAAATATTCAGAGACGAGCTGACACCAATTCTACTCAAACTATTCCAGAACATAGAAAAGGATGGAATACTCACTAATTCATTCTACGAAGCAAGCATAACCCTCATACCAAAGCCAGGCAAAGACAACACTAAAAAAAGAAAATCATAGACCAGTATCCGTCATGAATATAGACACAAAAATTCTCAACAAAATCCTAGCCAATTGAAACCAACACCATGTCAAAAAAGTAATACACCATGACCAAGTGGGATTCATACCAGGTAAGCAAGAATGGTTCAACGGTAGAAAATCTATCAATGTAATCCACCACATAAATAAAACAAAGGAAAAGAACCACACTATCATATGCAGAAAAGCTATCTGACAAAATCCAACACTCCCTCCTGATAAAAACTCTCAGCAAAATAGGAATAGAAGGGAAAGTCCTCAACATAATTAAGGGCATATATACAAGACTAACAGCGAACATCATTCTCAATGCAGAGAGACTGAAACCATTCCCACTGAAAATGGGAACCAGACAAGGATGCCCTTTATCATCATTCTTATTCAATATTGTACTGGAAGTCCTAGACAGAGCAATGAGGCAAAAAAGAGAAATAAAAGGCATCCAAATTGGTAAGGAAGAAATAAAATTATCCCTATTTGCAGATGATATGATCCTGTACATAGAAAATCCCAGAGATTCCACAAGAAAGCTACTAGAATAGAAGGATTCTGCAAAGTGGCCGGGTAAAAGATCAACATACAAAAATAAGTCAGATTCCACTATATTAACAAAGACAACTCCAAAAAGGAAATCAGGAAAACAATACCATTTACAACAGCCCCGTAAAAGATAAAATACTTAGGAATATACCTAACCAGGGTGGTACAAGACTTATACAAAGAAAACTACAAAACACCACTTCAAGAAACTAAAAGAGACCTGCATAAATGGAAGAACATAGTATGGTCATGGATAGGAGGAGTCAACATTGTGAAAATGTCAAAGTAAGCTATAAATATAATATGATCCTGATCCGGATTCCATCAACATTCTTCAAAGAGATAGAAAAACTAATCACCAACATTATACGGAAAGTAAATCCATCCACCTATGGACAGCTGATTTTTGACAAAGGGCCAAAATCCATTAAATGGAGAAGAGAGAGTCTCTTTAACAAACGCTTTTGGCAAAACTGAATATCCATTTGCAGAAAAATGAAACAGGATCCATACCTCACACCATACACAAAGACTAACTCAAGATGGATCAAAGGTCTAAATATGAAAAGTGGGGTGTGGAACTCAAATTCTAGTAAGAAGACCAGACTTAATGGTCTGACTGAGACTGGAGGAACCCCGGAAAGCATGGCCCCTGGATTCTCTATCAGCCCAGAACTAAAACAATTTCTGAGGCCAGTTCTTCAGACAGGGATTGGACTGGACTGTGGGACATG
>NW_004444122.1:3825152-3841137 GCF_000243295.1 Trichechus manatus latirostris | reverse complement strand
TTCTTAGCTCAAGTAGATAGATGACACTAAATGGGCAGCTTCTGTCCGGAGGTGAGATGAGAAGGCAGAGAGGGTCAGGAGCTGGTTGAATGGACACGGGAGATCAGGGGTGGAAAGGAGGAGTGTGCTGTCACAGTATAGGGAGAGCAACTAGGGTCACATAACAAAGTATGTATAAATTTTTGTATGAGAGACGAACTTGAATTGTAAACTTTCACTTAAAGTACAACACTAAAATTAAAAAAAATAAAAAACAACATGCTGGCGAGAGTGTAGACAGATGGGTTGAGCAAGTAAGGGATAAACTACAGAAACTGGACATCCAAGATATCTCTCCTGGTGATCTGAACCTAAACATTAATCCCACAACCCTGTTACTCAAATTCAGAATCCTACAAAAATCAAAACAAACCCATTGCTGTCCAGTCAATTCTGACTCATAGCGACCCTATAGAACAGAGTAGAACTGCCCCATAGGGTTTCCAAGGAGCTGCTGGTGGATTCAAACTGCCCACCTTTTGGTTAGCAGCCGAGCTCTTAACCACTGTGCCACCAGTGCTCCAAAGTATCACTACAAAATACTAAAAGCTTGTAGTTGGTTGCACTTCTTGCTGATACTACAAGGTTCGACCCAATCAGGGAGGCAGACCTCAATAGAGAAACACTCAACCCTTCCCTTCAACTTGTCGCTGGACTCCGCCACCGCCTCAGCCCTCAAAGCTGCAGGTGGTATCAACAGAAAGGAAGCCAGACAGCCACAGTCACACTATGCAAGCTTGTGGAATGAAAACGAGGTTGAAAATAAAAGGTGATGCGGAATGTTGGTAAAAGAAAGAAAAAAGCAGTAAGAAGATTTTCTATCTCCTTCTGTTGCTCCATTTCCAGCTGCCCCTTCCTCAGGCTATTGAATCTCTAAACAAATAATATGTAATTACAAGCAGTACAAAATCCCAGAAGCTCTTCACAGCATTCATGTACACACTGAGATTTAAGATGAGAGTAGCTTCATACCTGAACATGTTTTCTGGGCATCCACCAGGCTGAAATGGAACTCTCCTCATCCAAAAATCAACCAACGTGTGAGTGTGTTGGGATTTGGACCTATGAAAATATGCTTTAAGCCAAAAGATGAGGACAGAATACTAAAAAGAAAAAGAAAGTAACAGAAAAGAAAATATGATATTTAATTTTTTTAGAAGTCTGGTTTCAGGAAACTAAATATTAGGGAGGAAACTGCTTTGCACTTCAAGGAAAAAATCAAAAGATCTTTATAAAACAAAAATGAAAATAATACATCAAAAATATGAGATGAAAAGGGATGTCAATAAAAACTGAAGGGAGAAAATTAAGACAATTTTCCTAAAAGAGAAGATTTAAAAATATCACACTTAGACCAAAGCAAAAAACAAAAACAAAAAAACTAAAGTGTCATGATTTGGTCGTAGATCACCGTATCATAAAGATGTTCGTCCTGAATCTGCTCTGCTCTACTCTGCTCCCTCAGCTGGTACCCAAATGCTGTTTAGGGTTCCATCTGCTGATTGAGACATAGATTTTCTTCAAGGACTTGGAGGAAATGGTGACGGAAGGCCACTCCTTCTCAGAGAAAACACTGGCTGTGCTTTTTAACATTCCCCAATGATTAGGAAAAATACAAATTTAATCTAAAAATCATTAGAGTAATACCTCGGCCAGCTACTAAATGGCTGTCTGACAAGAAATCCAACGGCTTTCCTTTTCCCCAGTGGTTGAGAAAGTTCACATTTTTCTTTACCTGGGACAGTTTATGTATTTAAATATACAATACCAAACCAGTGGCTGTCAAGTTGATTCTGACTCATGGCGACCCCATGTGTACAGAGTAGAACTGTGCCATAGGGTTTTCAATGGCTGTGATCTTTTGGAAATAGATTGCCAGGCCTTTCTTCTGAGGTGCCTCTGGGTGGATTCAAACTACCAAACTGTAGGTTAATAGCTGAGTGATTAATCATTTGCACCACCCAGGGACTCTTACAGATATAAACCTGTTGCCATATAGCTGATTCCGACTCATAGAGAACCTATAGGACAGAATAGAACTGCCCCACAGGATATCTAAGGCTGTAATCTTTATACAAAAGCAGACTGCCACATCTTTCTCTCGTGGAGTTGCTAGTGGGTTTGAACTGCTGACCTTTCAGTTAGCAGCCAAGCACTTAAACCACTATGCCATCAGAGCTCCTTTTTTTTTTTTTTTTTTGTTTAAAAATAATGGTACTGAAGTATACAGAAATTTCATTTTTTAAATTTAAGAATGTAAATTTTTAAATGGGAATAATCTCATTATCAGAGCTCCTTTTTTTTTTTTTTTTTTTTTAAGATATAGTCATATGAAAAAGAATTTCGTCTTTGGCAAAGCTCAACAGCAGGACAGGGCACGGTGTGGCAGATGTATAATTTGTATCCCAACTGCAACTTATCTGATTATCAGTGTCTCTTTCAAGGATTCTGTTGCAGTGGTCAGTCTGTCTTCACTTACTGTTGGGGGTAATTGTAGCAGAGGACAACTCCACCCCACCAGCCCTGTTTATGAATCTCTCACTATTCTCTAAATGAGGAACAGAGTATCATATGACCCCATATGGCAATCTCGGAGCATCTGGTCAATCTCAAATTTATTTCCTGATGATGATTTCATGAGGACTTCTTTAAAAAAAGAAAAAAAAATTGTTCTCATGTCTCAACAAATTCAGTTGCTATCCAGATAACTGAAAACAATCTATTCTTGAACATCTTCCAAGAATAACATTTTCCAGACCCAAAACATCTTTTCCTAAACATCAAACAAAGGCATTCAGGGTCCCTAAAACAATCTAACAGGCCTGTAAATATATCTCAGGAATGGAAAGAGTTCTTTTGTAAAATCCAGAGCTCAAAACTTGATAACTATGAAAAGGGAAGCTCAGCATTGCTGATGGGACACACTTTCAGATATGTTCAGGGAAATATTCTTGATAATGTCTCAGAATAGAATTCACTTAGCAGAAGAAAAAAAATTCTAACAGATCACATAGGAAATGAATGGTTTTTTTCCTGTAAGCTAAGCCATCTGATGATTTCTGTTCAAACCTCCTGGGATTTATAACAAAATTTTATTCTCCCTCTGTCTTTCTCTCTCTGTTTCATCGAACTGAAAAGGATTCATATGTTACACAAATAGGTCTTCTCTTGCTACTTCCTCCCCTTTGCATGTAAGCAGTTAGTCTCAACAATAACAATTATAGCCCATTTTGATATTGTTTGGATCCTTTCTGATATTTTCTTCCTTCCTTCTTCCTTTCTTTCCTTCCTTCATTCCTTCCTGCCTTCCTTCTTCCCTCCTCCCTCCCTTCCTGCCTTCATCCCTCCCTCCCTCCTTTCTTTCTTTTTTTTCTTTTTTAGTGTTGTAATTGGGGAGGTATTTGAGGAGCTTTTAGTCACTGTATCTATAGGCACCTTCTGGCTTAACTTACAACAATCCAGCTCATCTAAATGCTTTTATCAAACTGTCAGAGAAAGTCAAATGGATGCCAAGTAATTAATCCCCTTGCATTCAGAAAGCAAGGTCCCCAGCACTTTCTCCTTCTGCTTGGCCCTTCAGAGCACAGAGGAGAAGGCCAGGGAAGAAATGGAGAAGGAGGCTGGGGAGTGAGCAGCAGCAATCACGGTCTCCCCTCGCACTCGTCACCGCAGTGATGCCAGGTGGAGTCAGAGGGAAAGTTTACAACATCAAACCAAGGAAACCATAAAGAGGCCATGGACAAATGGGACCACGTTAAAAATCTCATTTTACCAATAGTTACCAATCGGACTGCATTAAATCAATATAAATGCGAGAGAGAGCAACGTAAATTTGACAACATATTGAATTTTTTAAAATGATCATTCCCATTGATAAACACAAATCGAACCGAGTGTTACTGGATAGATCTTCAAGCTAAAAGGCCATAGGTAACTTGGCAGAGAAGTGACCTGGTCTCAGGGGCTCCAGATTCATCTCTCATAGGTGGTGTCAATAGATACTGCCTCCTGGTTCTGCCTCGGATTTTAAATGAAGCCAAGTGGGAGTACAAGGAGGGGTTTCTAGGTGAAAGAAGTTTGTGTTTTATTTCTGTTGTCTGCAGTGCTGGGAGACAAGGAGGAGTCCTGCCCCTAAAATTAGCTGATTACTTCAATGAGCCTGAAAAAGAAATGGTTCTGCCACCAGAGATGATGCTATTCAGGAATTGTACATAAGCACCCTCTTATCTTCTTTCATGGCATCTCCCGACAATATCTTTCACCCTGAGAAACCATTCCAAGGGCCAGCTCTGGCACCCAGATTTCTGCTTTGTTCCTATTCCCTGAGCCCTAGGTCTAAATGCCTGCCTGATCACCCCAAAAACCCCGGATCCTAGCCTAGGACTCTGGCTTGTCAGTGTGTGACAGCTAGAAGTTCTATCTAATTATTTATTGATGAATTAATGGAAGAATGAATGAAGTTCCTCTCCCAATATCCACACTATAAGTGGCTGATGGATTTCCTTTCTGCCTCATTGTCTAGTGCCCAGCTCATTCATTTATTCACCCATTGGTTGAACCCCTAGAGTGTACCAGGCAGAATGTGCATGGTGAGATGAGTTTCTTTATGTGGCTTTTTGCCTTGGTTCTTTGGAAAAACACCATGAGAGATTTTTCTCCTGAGCCCTGAGGAGTTACCTTCACCCTAGTTTTCTATCCCAGAAGGTTTGTTATTTTTGTTGGGTTGAATGACATTTCCTAGGCAAGTTGTAAACAACTTGATTTGATACTTTTTGTCTGGTCCTGGGCTACAGTCTGATACACACCTTGTAGGGATTCATCAATAGTTATGCAAATGAAGTGACTATAGCCTACTATGCAAATGAAGTGACTGTGGCCTACCAAGAGGGGATTGGTCAGTTCATGGTCCTGGTGGGAGGGCCATACCTTCAAATTCACCAGGAATTTGCTTATATATGCAGCCAACCCCACAGAGGTTGGCAGACAGAAAGAAGAAAGAAGGCAAGTAGCAGAAAGGAGAAGAGGCAAGGAAAGAGAAGACAGAAGAAGCAGAGAGAGAAGAGACCAGGAACCTCCTAAAAGAGCTGTAACGTAGGTCAAGGGCTATAACACAGAAAACAGTGAGAGGCCCGGAAGGAGCCCTGTGGCAGAGCCAGTGGTGACAGGAGAAGCCTGCCACTAAGAATGCAGCTCAGAGAGCTGAACAAAACTGCTACATTGGCTATGAGCTGGGTCTGTTAGCAGTGGAGAGGCTGACGGCAGGGAGACCAAAGGCAGAGAGGCTTGTTCTGGGGAGGCCAAGAGGAGACCTGTGCAGCTGGGAGAGAGTATGCATGGTGCCAGAGAGACAGACTTGCTTGCTTACATGGCAGAGAGGAGCTGGGGGCCTGTCCTGTGTTGAAGAAGGGAGGGGTGTGCTCTCTGCTTTGGAGAAGGCTTCCAGACTGTGCCTACTTGCTTCCTGATTCTGATACTGAGTTGTAGCCTGTTGATCCTGATCCTAAATTGTACTACCCTGTTACTTCCTTAATAAACCACTTAACTGTAAGTATGGTCTGTGAGTTCTGTGTGACCACTGCAATGGATTATGGAACCCAGAAGAGAAGTAGGGAGTGCCGTGGGCAGGACAGCTGGTGTCAGAATTGGTAAAAAGTTGGTGAGTGGAGGTACTGACCTCCACCTCATAGGGATCAGCCTTGGACTGACTTGAGTCACATTATCCTCCCTGAAGTTAGACAGGTTCTGATGCTACACAGCTACCATTTTACAGTGTGCAACAGAGAGGGCCATTTTATTTCAATCCTGCATTTTCCCATTCAGTTAATACAAATATGCAATTAAGCTTACTACAAACAAGCCATTTCTTGTGTTAAGTGGCAAATAGAGGTTTATATTGTGAAACTGTGAGAAAGTCCTGAACTTGGGGATGAGGTCTTTGGCAGAAAATCATAGTGAACAGCAGCTGTGTACAGTCAACAATGGGAATGGAGTACCCGTCTGCCTGGGGACGGGGTGGGAGGGTTGGGGGCGAAGACGTTGACCTTTGCCCGAGGATTAGGATGGGCTGTTGTTGTTGTTAGATGCTGTTGAGACGATTCAGACTCATAGCGACCCTATATGACAGATAGAACTACCCCAAAGGGTTTCGTAGGCTGCTATAATCTTTACGGAAGCAGATCACCAGGTCTTTCTCCTGCTGAGCTGCTAACGGGTTCCAACTACTGACATTTTGCTTAGCAGCTGAGCGATTAACCATTGAGCAACCAGGGCTCCTTAGGATGGGCTAGATATCCCATTTTACATCATACAGTTTATTTTCAGAATATGGAGTCTCAGTCTTGATCAAATTCTCATTTTCTTATAGTGAAACTCTCAGAAGCCTCTTAATTTCTCTTAGCTTCAGTCTTTAGGGTCTTTGTGATGATTAATGTGGTCACAGTTAATGTAAAACACTATAAAATGTTAATTGTGATTATTATTAATATCATCTTGAAGTATTGAGGGGTGGCATGTCATTATTTCTGCAACCTATTTTCCAATGGTGCAGAGGAAAAAAGTATGTCGTTAGAAGGAGATAAAACAAAAGTAAAATGTTAGCAATTGATGGATCTAGATTAGGAGTATTCTGCCAACATTTCTTTTTTCAAAATAGAACAAAAGTTGAGGAAAACATTAAAAATATATATGCAGGTAGTCCCCAACTTACGACATATTCAAGTTACAATGAACTGCACTTAAAACGTCTTTTTTTTTTTGTGGTTTTTTTTTTTGTTGTTACATCTTATTGTTAATAATATATACTACATACAATGTTGCAGCACATAATTTGCTGATGTCATCATATCTGTAAGTTTATATGTAATGTTTCCAACCCCCAAAGACAAAGATCAGATTTATAAAGATACTGATAATAAAAGGCAATAATAACAAAAACTAAAAAAAAGAGGTATTTGACTTACGTCAGGACTGACTCATGATGGAGTTGTCGGAATAGAACCCCGTTGTAAGTCAAGGACTAGTTGTAAATAAATCAAATGTCACGACTGTGCCTCACCCTAGACTCTGCTTGTGAACACAGGCAAGGTTCTTGTTCTCTCCAAGCCTTTTTCTTGACAGGTAAAAATGGAGAGAAGAATTAGCCCCGTCTTACGTACGCCCCAAGTGTTGTGAGAGCACCAGCCATGGTAATAGATGTAAAAAATTTCCAGAAAACTAGTTGCCGTGGAGTCAGTTCCAACACATGATGACCCCATGTGTGTCAGAATAGAACTGTGCCCCTTACGGTTTTCACTGGTTGGTTTTTCAGAAATAGCTTACCAGGCCTTTCTTCCAAAGCACCTCTGGGTGGACTCAAACCTCAAACCTTTCAGTGAGCAGCCTGAGCACCTTAACCTTTTGCACCACCCAGAGACTGCTAATAGATATAAAGCACATTGCAAAGCATAGAGCCCTGTCTGGACCCAAGGAATTATTGATGTGATTACTTGGGTAGCACCAAGTAACCCCCAGATCCCACCCTTCGGCTGTCCAGACTCCAGCCAATCTCTACTGCTGAAGCCACCTTACCATTGCATATGCATGACTGGCCTTCCGGCTTCATCCCTGCTCAGAGCACCAGCTGCAGGAGCTGGAGCACAGTCCTGCTCCTGAGAACTGGAGGGCAGCGCAGCTCTGCAGCTCCCATCCAGACCCCGCTGTCGGAATAGAACTCTGCCTGCCAACTTGTAGCTCCTGACCTGCCGCTAGTGACCACAGGCAGCAGGTCACCTCTCATGAAACCCTCAAAGGCATCCCAGCGTTATAGAAGCATCCAGAGAAATGCCAGCCAGTGCTACCTCTACCAGGAGTCCCTGTTGTTCAGGTGAGCTGGTTCCATCCATCAGCTGGGCAGTGTAGGCAGGTGGGTCACCTGAGCCTTGCTGGGGTCTGACCACAGGACAGAGAAAGGTCTTCATATTTCTTGGTTCTCCTCCAAATTGAACTCAGAAATTCATTTCTCCAGGTTCTTGTTCAACCGGAGTGGCAAACTCAGCAATGGGCAGAGAGGGATATGGTCTACCTGCTGCTCCTTGACAGGGGAGGGGAGGCAGGGATCAGAACCAAAAGCCTATTCTCCAACCTGGCTTCATTGCTGGCCAGATTGCACGTGTCTTTTCTCTTGTTTTCTCTTCAGTTAGTCAGCAGCATCTAGAGAGAGCAGATAATGCGTTTGTCAGAATAAATAAGGATGTCTGTGGGAAAAGGCTTCAGGCTAATTAGAAGTGTGTAAGAGCTGTAAGACTGCATCAAATATTTGTAAAGATGTATTAAAATCTCATTAATTTGGAGAAAATTCTCCTTCGATGAAGTCAGAACAATCTGAATTAGAGAATACCAAAGGAAATAATTTCTCTCACTTTTAAGGTGCGCCGCTGATCTAATAACCATAGCAGAGTATTCGCACCTCCTCCTGAAGAGTTGCATTAGGATTAGCATATTAATTGTTACTGGGAATAAACATTGATTCCTGTTGAGCAATCGTTCTCCTAGAGAGCAAGTATTTCCCTGAAATATTTTGTCTGTGTAAATTTGCTTGGCTAATTTTTTCTTCACAGTTGATGTCAGTAAGAACTGCTGCCCAGTTCTGCCTTGGTCGTCTCAAGTTTCAAATGAAGCAAAGTGGGAGGGGTCTCTGGGTGAAAGAAGTATGGTTTTTATTTATTTTGTCTTCAGCCTTGGGGGCCAAGGAGGAGGCCCGCCTCTAAAATGAGCTGATTATTTCAAGGAGCCTGAAAAAGCAATTGTTCTGCAGCTATGCAGGAATCATACATAAGCACCCTCTGATCTCCTTTTGTGACATCTGCCGATAATATCTTTTATCCTGAGAAACCATTCTCTTTCATTAACCTACTGAAGAATAGCCAGTTGCCTTCTAGTCTACTAGAATTCATGGCTACTCCATGTGTGTCAGAGTAGAACTGTGCTCTATAGGGTTTTTGATGGCTGATTTTTCAGAAGTGGATGACCGGACCTTTCTTCTGAGCCATCTCTGGGTGGACTCAAATCTCCAAACTTTTGGTTAGCAGCCAAGCGCGTTAACCGTTTGCACCACCCAAGCACTGAAGCAATAGAGTCCAATAAATGTGTTTCAATGGGCTGCCAGTACTGCTGAGTTCTCTCTCTACCTCTCTAGATCTCTGAACTCCACCCTGCCCACACACCCCACACACACGCACACAGTTTATACACATGCTTTGTATCCTGGGGCAATGAGATGCTGAACTAGAACAGGAAGATCTTTGCTGCAAGCAGAGTAATCTACTAACCAGATTTCCCCCTCAATGCCCTGATCCATTCAGCAACTTGGATGACAGCTTTAATGCCGATGAAACAGGGGACAGCAATGATCCTGAACAAATCTTCCAGAATATACAGTTCCAGAAAGACCTCATGGCAAACATCCGATGCAGACCCTGGCCCATGGGACAGAAGCTGAGAGCACTGAGGTGAGGGGCTTAAGAGCAGTTATTGATTATTGCAAGTATGCTTTCCACTAAACCACTCATGTGAGAGGGTGAGTCCATCACTCTTGACCTGATTTAGAGAAGTCACAGAGATGTCTGAGGGGTGCCCATACTGGATCTCAAAAGTAGCCAGTCACTCTGTGTGTATGTGTGTACAAGTGTGTGTGTGTCTTTGTCTATGTTGGGTATATGTTTTGTTACAGATTGTTTGATCTTCTAGCTCAGTTATAAATACTAGATTTTAACATTGTCTCTGGAAATGAACAAGATAATCAAACTCATAAGGGACAAGCGTGTTAACCAGAATGAAAAGAGACACTCATTTGACTACTTGGCTATTACCTCCCTGAGAGGGTGAGGGGGGCCGTCTCTGTGGGAAGCCTGATTATTATAATATTGAGAATCAGATTGAAGAGGCTGTCTAGATAACAGTTAAGTGCTAAAGATTTGAAGGCAGATTGCCTGAAATCAAGTACTACCGCTACCACTCACTAGCCACTGGATACTTGATTTTTCTAAATACCAGTTCCTTTCTCTTAAACTGGAAATGATAATGAGAAATAACACCCAACTTCTGCAACAGTGTTTCTAAAAATGTGTTTTATTAAACTGTCAGAACTGAGCTGTATTAGGATTAGTATATTAATTGTTACTGAAAACCCCTGATTGCCTTCAGAGCTACTGAATCAGAAAGTATGGCAGAGGGGTCCAGAACGGTGCGGTTTTAACAAGCACTAGGTTGCTTCTTTGACATACTCAAGTTTGTCTGTGGACAGGGCTAGACCCGCTCTTGTATGTTGCTTTTTGGTTCCCTTTTCTAGATGCTGAGCAGATATGCCTTTCTCTCTGTACCTACCATCTATTAGCCCTGCATTTCTTTCCCATCAAATCATGCCTTAGTTAGATTTCCATTCCTGTCTCTGTTTTCCACTCTGACCGGGCAGACAGCATAGCCCTTGGGAGACTTAGGCAGATAGCTAAGCACATCCATATTTTCACTGTCAAAAGTTTCCAATTAATTCTTCTTTATCTGCCTTCTATTTCTGTTATCAGTGCTCATTATTTCTACTTTTTTGAGTAAGGAAGGCATTACCTCCATGTTTCAGATGAGAAGGCTGATACTCAGAGATGTTAAGTGACTTACTCAAGAACACACAGCTTCTGAGTGCTGGAATTAAGCCTTAAACCTTGGATTTCTGAAACCACGTCCAGTGTTCTTGTCTATTGAAACATAGAAACTCTACCAATTTAATCACTAGAGCAATTGAACTGAAAAAAAAAAAAAAAAAAGAAAGAAAAGGAGAAAAAAAGCAAATGTTCTATCAGAATTCCTTTTTGACCTTGAGGAAGGAGCATTGCAAATGATGACTTTTCTGTCAGGGCCCTTCTGAATAAAAGAACAAACAGGGCCTGGTGCCATGTTGTTTGGTCACGTCACTCAGCCAGAGCACCAAGATGGCCGACACAGGCAATGCATCGGGCCAATGGTCAAGCTCTCAGAGCACAGCTCTGACTCGGAGCCTCTTTTTGTCATGCGCTTGTTATATCTCCTTTCCATCACCTTGAGAAACTACTGGAGCATCACTTGACTAATTGGACCTGGTGAGGCTCCTCCTAGTGGAAGGCTCAGAAAGCATTAAACTCTAGCTATTTGGGACCAAGGGAGTGTTGCTGGACACACACAAAAGCAGGGAGCTGTAGCACTGATTCTGGAGTAAAAGTCAGCTCCTGGGAGGATATATTAGGCATGTGTTTCTCCGTTAGGGAAAGAAGTTGTCAGTGCTGGTGGAATCACCATCAGTCTATGACTGGGCCTAGGTTATGTCCACCTGTCCTCACTACCTCAGCACCCTCCTCACACCTTTACCATAATACTTACTACACCTAATTACCAATCTCTCTCGGTTACTATTTCTTTATGTCTCTTTCATCCCTACTAGGTCATGATCGCTTCCAGGGCAGAATCTCTGTCTTATGCATCACTGTATTGCACTGTGCTTGACCCAAAATAAGTGTGCAGAAAATGTTTGTAAGAAAAAAAAATTATAAATAAACATAAATGAAATAGAT
The DNA here is from genome assembly GCF_000243295.1 of Trichechus manatus latirostris. Lineage (NCBI taxonomy): Eukaryota > Metazoa > Chordata > Mammalia > Sirenia > Trichechidae > Trichechus > Trichechus manatus. Next base: position 3,829,525 of record NW_004444122.1, on the reverse strand, counting down.
TATTATTTCTATCTTTTAGGTCAGCTTCTATCTTTTAGAGCTTGTAGCATGCATCTCGATGTAAGATGCCCCCCAGTGTGGTGGCCATGGCATGGGGTAGGAATCAACCGTTCCTCTTGCCTGCATTTTTAGTTCTAACCAGAATGAAGCCAGTGCATTGGCTGGGCTATGAGGATGAGGCTGTTGCAATGAGGCCAGAAAGGCCCGAAACTAGCTCTCTGGTTAGGTCATGTTTTGATGAGACCACTCTGTTTGTAGAAAAGGGAGACTACTTGTTCTTTGGGTTTCCCATGGAAGAACTTAAAACCAGTGAGTATTGCTGGGAGGCTGCTTGGGACACACACACACAAGAACTTCCTAATGAGGAAACCTGTCACACTAACAAACTGACTGATTCCAAAGAACTAAGTTCATCAACCCTGAGCATGATCAAGCAGAGGACGGCCAACCACTGGATAATGAGTAGTCCCACATTGAAGGTCATGTAGAATCACCACCTCGTGTGGCATGAGGTGGCATTTATCTCTAAGAGTCTTTGAGTCAATCTATCCATGGAACTAACATTTATTTTCTAGTCCTGCTGTTCATTTAGGTGTGCATTTAACCATCTATTTCAATGAATTCAGGCCATTTTCAAGGATTAATCATTTAGGAAGGGATACCAGGTCAGCTCGGCAAAGGGTCAGTTGGTGTGTTAGTCATTTGTTTCGGCTGAATCAGGCTGTTCATGGCTTTGTAGACACAACCTCCTTGTTCACATCAGCCAGACATCACTCTCATCTGGAAACACATTCTCTGACTTTCTCCTTCAAATAATTGGCTGCAGGAGGAAGGTTGCTGACATGAGCGGCGGAGGTGGGACCCTAGTACCTGCTTCCAGGATGCCCAAAACAAATGATTCCTAGCCAATAGACTCAGGGAAGGGCTTGAAGAAATTAAGTTATAACTAATTTTGGTATGAATTCATCATTTGGTATTGATCTGTCCACTTAAATGTTAAAGAAAATATTATAATGGAGGTTTCTGTTTGCCAAAACTCAGAAAATAAAGTATTTTTATAACTCCATGCCCCTACCCCTACAGCATCTTGTCCTGTCTATTTTTTGACTATCTATTCTCGATGTATTTTCACACAAGTTTTGCAGAGATTGGAAGTGTAATAAAATTGTGTTCACAATCTTTTTTTTTCCTTCTCCCAGACGAGCAAAGGAGATTGTGCTGAAGTTTGAAGGGAGACTGACCAGGACCCGTGGCTACCAAGCAGCAGGTGCAGAGGTAAAGCACACTCATGGGGGTGCTCCCACCCCTGCCTGTGGTCTCCAGGGTAGGAAATTGCACTTGTCCTTGTACTGTCGTTATACTTGGCTGGGAGCCTCAGAGTCATTAACAGCTATAGAGCAGTGCTATGAGCTGGAAAGTCTCCATTTCCCAAAGCTTGGATTGTGGTCCTAGATGCTGTCACTGACAAATTGTGTGACCCTGGGCAAGTGTAATTTAGCAGAAAAAGGATGTCTTCTCTTGGGAGAATGATCTAGCATCTTTCCTGACTTAATCTCACCCGTACACATAGGTTCCATTCACTGTATCCCTTGTAATGAGAAAGTTACAGGCATATTCCAGTGCTCTTTCTGTAACACATGTACAATGTTAAGGTTTTTGTTTCTTGTTATTTTAACCCATTCAGTTACCAAAGCCAAACTTTAGTATACATTGAAATTATCTGTTCATAAAGACATTGTGATAATTTTCATAAGTGTTTAGAAGATTTTAAAAAGTCATTTCTTCTATGAGATCTACTCCCCAGTATAGTGGAGTACCATTTTTTTTAAATCTCATATATCAGTCTTTGCATAATTATGTAGGTTTCACATTGAAGCAGTGTACAAACGTTTGTCTTGCCTCTTGTTTACTTAACATCGTAATATAAGGGTTCATCCATGTTGTGATATAGTTTTTATACTCATCATTTTCAATGACTGTATAATATTCTGTCAGATAAATATATATTAATTTAATTAGTCATTCACCTACTGGTGATGGATATTTAAATTGCTTCCAATATTTCATTGTTATTAATAACCCAGCAAAGTCTTGCACACTTCCTATCTTTTTTAATCTTTTGCATAGGATAAATGGCAGGACTGTGATCACTGTAAATAGGGTATGATCCATTTTTTTGGCTCTCAAGAAATATTAACAAATTATTTTCCAAAAGTCTTTATAATTTATGCTGCCATCCGCAATCAAAGAGTTACAGCTCTCATAATATCTTCACCAATGTTGAATACTATACTTTTTTAAAGTTTGTTATTTTAACAGACAAAAACAGACAGATACATTCTTTTTAGATTCTTGGAAACAAAAATAATCTTAATAAAGTTTAAATGAAAGCTTAGTGAGACCTGGTCATAAATTTTAGATGTCAGCCAAATTGTAAAATATTGATGATCCCCAAGGTTCTGCCTTGACATTCTTTTTTCTTATTCTTCAGAAACTCTTCCTGAAATCTCTGATCCATTTTTATGACTAAAATTACCTGGGACTCCCTCTACCTGTCACACCGTGATGGAGCTTATGGAATAAACATATGAAACAAAATTATCTTTTTATAAGCATACATGCTGCCAGTCCCTTTTGTTTTCTCTAAATAAAATATGAAATGCTGTGAGAAAATATTTGTCAAATAATATAAGGTTCTTCACCTGGGTTCAGACAACCTGTAATAACTGACCTATCACAATGAAAAAGTATTGGGAGTTTTAGTAACAGTTAACCCAACATGGATTTTTTTTTTAACAGGACAGCTGCTGTTGAGTAGATTCCAACTCATGGTAACCCCATGGTGGGGTCAAGTGGGTGTGTTTTGACACCATCCCTTGGTGATTTCCACTGCTCTTGTTCTGGTCCCTGGGTGGTACAAACTGTTTGCACTGGGCTACTAACCTGAAGGTTAGCGGTTAGAACCCACCCAGTAATGCCGCAGAAGAAAGTCTTGGCAATTTGCTCCCGTAAAAATTACAGACAAGAAAACCCTATGGAGCAGATCTACTCTGTAACACATGGTGTTGTCAGTGAGTCAAAATCAACTCAGTAGCGACTGGTTTGGGTTGGTTTTTGGTTTGTTTGTTTTGTTTTTTGTTCTCTGCATTGGAGTTCCTGATTAGTGCAAACAGTTCAAGTGCTTGATTGCTAACTGAAAGGTTCAAGGTTCTAGTCCACCCAAAGGCACCTCGGAAGAAAGGGAAGGCAATCTACTTCTGAAAAACCAACCATTGAAAACCCTATAGAGAACAATTCTACTCTGATACACATCGGGTCACCATGAGTTGGAGTCAACTTGACTAAGCAGCTGTTTCCTATAACAGGAATGTTAGGAATAAGACAAGCTGGGACCCTAGAGAATATGAACCTCAATACAGACCCCATGGCTCAGGGCCCAAAGCACAGAAAAGACAAGGGGGCTACTTTGGTCCTAGAGCTGCTTAAAGTCCTATGAAGCCATAACTGAAGGTCTCAGAGGGTGTGTCTGGGAGCCTTCCTCGATGTAAGGCCCCCAGCACCACACAGTCATTGCCATCATCATGAACTTGAAGCTCTCTAATCCTGCTCCCTCCTTCCTAGCTCTGGCGCAAATTTGCTCGTCTCGCCTGTAACTTCATGGTCATCTTCATCCCTTGGGAGATGAGGATAAAGAAAATTGAGAGTGAGTATTTACACTTGGAGGATTGGGGCAGGGAATGCAGTCCAAGTGGCTGCTCAACAGGGAGGCAAAGCTGCAGTGTGTCCTGGTCTGCACACCTGTGCAGCAGCCAGAGCATACACACGTATGTGCTCTGCCAGGCTCCACGGGGCACAAAGGACACAGAAAACATGATGTCCATCCCATTGCCTCCCATGACAGAACCAGTGCCATCTCATGCCTTTCCACATTCCACTGCGGCCCTGCTGCTCTCTTTCCGTTCATTCATTCATTGAGACCCAGCCCAAACTCAAAAGGGTCAAATGAAAAACTACGTAGATGAGTAAGAGGGTTATAAGGTGGGCAGTTGCAAAAGAAAAATACAAAAATCGGCATTTTCATACATACGATTTGTCTTAGTCATCTAGTGCTGCCATAACAGAAATACCACAAGTGGATGGTTTTACCGAACAGAAGTTTATTGCCTCACAGTCAAAGTAGGCTAAAAGTCCAAATTCAGGGTGTCAGCTCCAGGGGAAGGCTTTTTCCCTCTGTCGGTCTTCTCATCAATGTTCCCCCAGACTAGGAGCTTCTCGGTGCAGGGACCCCAGTCCAAAGGATGCGCTCTGCTCCCGGCACTGCTTTCTTGATGGTATGAGGTCCCCCTGTCTCACTGCTCACTTCTGTCTTTTAT
>NW_004444122.1:3797157-3825052 GCF_000243295.1 Trichechus manatus latirostris | reverse complement strand
CTTACTAACACAACTGCCACCCATCCTCCCTCATTAACATCATAGAGGCAGGTTTACAACATACAGGAAAATTACACAGTACCAGGAATCATGGCCAGCCAAACTGATATACACATTTTTTGGGGGACATAATTCAAACCATGACTTGATTGTAGCCATTTGGAAAATACATCCTAACAAAATAAATAAATCACATTTACACATATACACACACTAGCAGGAATCAACTCTACAGTAAACATGAAGCAAAGAAAACTACAAAATTGGAACATAGCACATAAAAACAGTCTTATGGAGAGACATGGAAGATTTGATATTTGGAAGATGTTGATTTTCCTCAAATCAATTTACAAATTTAATGCAATTGCCATAGAAATCTCAATGTAATGTTTTTAGTACTTGACCAAATAATCAAAAAACTCGTACAGAAGAAAAACACTCAGGAAATTAACCAAAAAAGTTAAAGGTCAAATGCAAATAAACTTGCAAAATGTTAAAATGCATCATAAGGCTTCAACAATTGAAAACCATGTGGCAATAGTGCAAGAATTGACTGATAAATCAAGGTGTCGTAGCCTGGGTTCTCTAAAGAAGCAAAACTAGTAAAGCATATAAATATCTATACAGAGGGATTTAATAAAGGAAATGGCTCACATGGCTGTAGAGGCTGGAATGTCCCAAATCCGTCGGTCAGGCTGGAAGCTTCTCCTGATTCATGTAGCCACAGGGGCTGGGGAACCCAAGATTGGCAGGTCAGAGAGCAGGGCTCTTGCTCACAGGCTGCGAAGACTGACGAATCCCGAGACTGGCAGACAAGACCGAAGGTCAGCTGCTAGCTCAAGTCCCAAGAACTGGAGGTCAGATGAACAGGAGCCAGCTGCAGGATCCAGAGTGAGCAAAAGCCCACGAGACTTGCCAGAATGTCCAGTCATATCCAATGCAGACCACATGCCTAAGGAAACTCCCCTCCAACTGATTGGTTACCCACAGCAGATCCCATCATGGAGGTGATCACATTTCCTCAAATCTCATCATGGAAGTGAACACACTATCATATGACCACCCAACCATACCACCCAGAATCATGGCCCAGCCATGTTGACACACAGCCCCAACAATCACACCAGGCAATAAACAAAAATCCAGGAACAGATAATAGTGTATATAGATCTTTAGCATACGCTAATTATTGGGATCAAGCTAAATTACTCCATAAAGAGAACTGGGACAACTGATTTGACCATTTTTAAATAGTGAATTTAGATCTCTCACTTTAAAATTGTGTTAAATATTTAAATAGAAAACCATGAAAGAATTAAAGAAAATACAGGCAATACAATCTCTGAATGGAGGCCTAATTATAAAATTGAAGGGGAAAATCATTGAGGAAAGTACCATTAGATTTCATTACATAATAAAGAAATTTTATATACATAAAAAAATAAAGAAAGCTAAAAGACAACAAAGTTAGAAAAATATTTTCAACATTTAAAATGAATTAAACATTCTCAGACATAGCTGGTGGGGATGTAAATTGCGACAGTGTTTCTACAGAAAAATTACAATATGTACTAAAAGTCTTCAAAATGTCTATTCCCTTGGATAAAACCTTTCCATATCCTAACAACCAGAGAAACAACAGCTACCGCAACAAAAATCAATGGACAAAGCTGTAGTGGATGCTGTTGTCACTCCTCCCAGATCCCTGTACCTGGCGGGCACACCTACTCCTCAGATGCTCTGAGTGTTGGCTGCTTAGAACTTACAGCTGCCCCCTTCTCTAGAGAATTGCCCTTGGCCGACTGCTCCAGATGTTAGGCAACATCGCCTACCTCCCCTCCCCCACCCCGCATGCGTTGATAACCTAGAGCCAATGACTGACTGGCAGAGAAGTAGCTTTCTTCTCAAAGTAGGTCCAACTCTGTGGTGCAATCCACACTCCAGAGCCCCCCATGGGGTCAGGCTAACCTCCACTCCAGATGAGAACACATCTTTGCTTAGCTCCTTCCCCTGACCTACTCTGCTTCCCTCACCCCCTTTCTCCTGAGAGAACTTCCTCAGTAAATCACGTGTCACAGAATCCCCTTTCCACTCTGTGCTTCTAGGGAACCTGACCTTAGAAATTATTTATTACAAAGCTTTTGACCCTAGTGAAAAGTCGAACACTTCCTAAATGTCAAGTAGTAGGGGGTAGCTTAAATAAATTATGAAAAATGCATTCTAACAGTAGAATTAATGTTATAGAAGAATTCTTTTGACATGAGAAAATTTTATAATATATTGGTAACTAAAGATGCATATTAGGGAGCAATCCCAATTTCATACCGAAAAATTATACACTAAAGATTACATGCTAAAAATAGAATGTAATTCTAGTAGTAATTTTAATTTAGTCATCTTGTAATAGGTGATCTTTTTTAATACGTGATTTTGCTTTACTTGTGACTTTTTGTGTTTTTCTATTTCTTATGTCCAACTAAATCTGGAAGAAAAATTCAATAGATGTTAGTTTTTAAGTACCACGAACATCTGCCTGCTCCAGAAAGTCCTTGAAGTGTCACTCACATCCCCATTTAACTTCTTCTATATGCCCTTATTTTCTCTTCAATACACAGACATTTGTTTTTTAATATATTTTATTTTAGAATAATTTTAGGTTCATAGAGAAGTTGCAAAGAGAGTTCCCATACACCCGTTTTCCAATTTTTCCCTAATGTTAATGTTTAGCAACTTGTTTATATCTTGAAATTAAGGCAAAAGGGCTCTTAGGAAAATCCTTGGAATTCTCAAAGCTATGCAGAATAGAAAAGAAATATATCAGATTTCTCAAAAGATGATAGCACTTCTGAATATATGTGCAATGTAAATTTGATTAAAGCATTTTAGATGGATGTGTCAGTAAGGAAACTATCACTGAATAGTAGTTTAGCAAATGAGGAGCCCTGGTGGTGAAAATGTTAACTGCTTGGCTGCTAACCCAAAGATTCAACTCATCCAGCCGCTCTGAGGGAGAAAGACCTGGCAATCTGCTTCCGTAAAGATTACAGCCAAGAAAACTCTATAGGGCAGTCCTACTCTGTCACATGGGGTCACCATCAGCCGAAATCAGCTCGAGAGCACCCAACAACAACAATAACAAGTTTGGTAAACTAGGAATTTTTTTTCTGCAACTGTTCCTATAGCTGGTAGATATAAACAAGCATCCTGAGCCATCTAAGTTACCACTTTTTGTGACCACCCTCACTGATACAATAATGATGTTCTTACTCTATGCCCTGCTAATATGAGAAAAATTTGTGTTGCTTTAGGGAGGACTTGTGCTGTGAGGATTTTATAGAAACCGTTCTCATTATCTTCCTTTAGGTCATTTTGGATCTGGCGTGGCCTCCTACTTCATATTCTTGAGATGGTTATTTGGAATCAACATTGTGCTCACCATAATGATGGGTGCTTTTATTGTCATTCCAGAGGTAAGAACTGTTTCGGGAGAAAAAGTTTACTACTTATTTAAAAGAGGGGGCTGAAAGAGGAGAAGCATAAAACAGCTAATCTAGCTATCCTCCTGAGGAGGAGAATGTATGTTTTGAAAAGAGAGTTGGCAAACTTTCTGTGAAACAGATAATTAATATATTTTGGTCTGTGTCATCCATACAGTCTAGGTATCAGCTGCCCCACTCTGCCATTATAGCAGGAAAGCAGCTATTGTTGTTGTTAGGTGCCATTGAGTCAGCTTTCTACTCATGGCAATCCCACGTGACAGGGTAGAACTGCCCCCCTTGTAAAAAATTATCTACAGTTTTCTAGGCTGTAATCTTGGTGGGAGCAGATCACGGGGTCTTTTGTCCAGCGGAGCCACTGGGTGACTTTGAACCGCCAACCTTTCCATTAGCAGCCGAGCACTTAACTGTCGCGCCACCAGAGCTCCTTTGAAAGTAGATATAGACAGTATGTAAATGAATGAGCATGGCTGTGTTCCACTAAATCTTTATTTCTTGGCACAGAAATTTGAAGTTCATATAATTTTTATATGTCTTTTTATGTCTTGTCTTTTTTTGATGTGATCTATTCTTCTTTTGTTTTTTTCTCAAGCATTTAAAAATGTAAAAACTATTCTTAGCTCTCGAATCATACAAAAAGAGGTGACGGGCTGGATTTGGTATATGGGTCATAGTTTTCCGACCCTATCTTAAAATAAAACCCATTTCTCCCCTAAACTTCATCTTTACACAGTAAATGAGGCCGCTGCCTATGCCACAGTAATCCACCCAAACAAGTCAGGCCCAACCCAGAGAGAGTACATCCAACTGACCCTGAGCAGAAAGCTCGTCTGGATGTACCCCCTCCATACACCAGCTACTGGCCTGGGCTCCTGGGACCCAGATCTGCCCTTTCTGCTCTATCGTACACTGTCTTCCAGAAGAAGATCACATGAGGACGATTACTGAAATCTACTACTTTAGTTTCCCAACGAGTACCTCACTTTACTCCCGTGGGGCATTAGTGAATAAAACATAGAAAGTCAAATTATAAGCATACCATAGTGAACATTCATATTTAGTGTCTTCCAAAAATAAAATCTGGCCACCGTGACTGATTTTCCATCAATGAGAATGAAGCAGAAATCCACCCATGGGTGACCTCTCATGTATGGCAACTTCATGGGCACTAGGAGATCAGCTTTCCTTTTTTTTTTTTTTGGTCCCTTCCCACCCAGAGGACCACATGGCCTCCTCTTCTCTCTCACCAGCTGATTGCAGGCCAGCCGTTTGGAAGCACAGCCAGCAAGACCATCCCCAAGGAGCATGTTGCATCTGCCCAAGACCTGGACACTGTCTGGTCCCTAGGGGTGAGCTGGATGCTGGGCCACACTCTTGTCTTGAGGGAGGGGTGAATGGGCCACAGTTTTAGCATTTGGGAAACAGAAATGGCACCAAGTATTCTCTTTGCAGGGCTACCTCCAGTACTCAGTCCTTTTCTACGGCTATTACGGCAGGGAGCGGAGGATCGGGAGAGCTGGCTATCGGCTTCCCTTGGCGTATTTCCTGGCGGGGATGGCAGTGTTTGCTTACAGCTTCATCATTCTTCTGAAAAAGTATGACTGCTCAATTTCTTAAAATATGTGCCAAATTACGACAGGCATGATCTTGTTTAATCTTGTCAATAACCCTGTGAAGTTAAAGCATAAACGTACTAATTTTACAGATGAGGAAATCAAGGCTAAAAGAGATATGTTCATTTAAACCAGCACTGATTGAACACTTAGTATTTTGAGCCAGGGTTTATGCTGTATTTGGAGAAACAAGAATCCTATAGACTCACCAAGTAATTTAATTTTAGACAATACAGTATCTGCACTAGTAGTTATATAAACAACATGATCTAGGTGACTAGAGGTTGCAGAAAGCAAAATAGCCTCCTTTGGCCATATGTTTGCCTGTAATTTAGCTACAAATTCTCAAAATGCCAGATTTGTCTGTGTTGTGATGCAGTTTACATATCTAGCTCATCATTGAGAGGAAGCGCGATGTGGAAAAAAAAAACAAATTGGCCAGAGAGTAGTTCTGCTCCACCCTCACTGTGAGACCTTTAGCAGCTCACTTTTCCTGTCTGGACCTCATCTGTAAACTGGGCTTCCCTCCCAGCTTTCGTATTCTGTGCTTCTTTGTAACCAGTTGCCATCGGGTTGATTCTGATTCGTGGCGAACCCATGTGTGTCAGAGTAGAACTGTGCTCCATCGGGTTTTCAGTGGCTGGTTTTTTAGAAGTAAATTGCCAGGCCTTTCTTCCAAAGCACCTCTGGGTGGACTGGAACCTCCAACCTTTTGGTTAGCAGCTGAGCCCATCAACTGTCTGCACCACTCAGGGACTCCTGTGCTTCTGCGCAGGAGCTAGAGAAGTACAGACTGACAGAGAGGCTCTGGGTCCTAGGGAAAACCTGGTCCCCACCACTCTGACTCACCTGTTACTTCTAACTTGTGCTTCTCATTTATATTCATCACCCTGTCCCTTGTGGCATTTTAGCAAAGTGCAGACCGAAGTACATGATATTAAAAAAACAAAACAAAACAATTTGAGGAGATGCGCAGCGACTTGGGGGTCTTCAGTTCATACTAACCTTCCCAGCTTAGCTTCTGAGTGGCCTCAAGACCTCACCTGGAAGACAGGCCCTTTACTAGATTAATAACATAAGAAGCACACTGGCCAATGGGAGCAAACTCAGGAGCAAAAAATAAGGATGGAGAGGAAAGTGGAAACCTTATACCAGGGGAAATAGTCTAACGGACAGAGGGCATTTCACCTGAGGAGAGGCTGAAACTCCTGCTCTGAGCTATCTAAAGGAAAGTCTTGTGTGGGAGTGACTTGACATGCTCTGTGTGGTCCCCAGGGGTAGAGTGACCATCATTGGGCTGGAGCACCAAGAAGACTGATTCAGCTCCAAAGACAGGACTATATTTCACAATTCCAAGAAGGATTGGACTGGCTCCTAGGACACACACACCTCCAGAGACCTGCTGGCCACCACAGGGCTGGGACTGCTTGTCAAATAGAATCACACAATCACGGACGGCTGCAACTTTCATGCTGTTCTAAGACCGCTAGGAGACAATAGGGGCTGAAATTTAACCAGCAGCCTGCTGGCTGAGCGGTGACCTGAGGAGCTGTGGCCACCCAGAGGGGCCACCTTTTTCTAATTCACGCAACTAGCAACAGCCCCATAGAGCTGAGTTAATTCCTGACTCTGTCCTTTCATGACCGATTCTGGGTCTTCTTTTGCAGGATGGCGAAGAACTCCCGCCTGAGCCTTGCCAGCGCTTCCAATGAAAACTACACTTTCTGCTGGCGGGTGTTTTGTGCCTGGGATTACCTCATTGGAAACCCAGAGGCTGCAGAGAGCAAAACAGCAGCCATTGTGAACAGCATCAGGGTGAGTGAGTGAGCCTGTCCAGTCTGCCTAGGAGGGAGCCATGGAGTCTGGGCCCTTCAGTCCACAAACATTTACAGAGTGAGCTGAGACCCTCTGAGATAGGTGACAGCTAGGTAGCTAGACAAGAGAGGAACAAAGACAGAGAGATAAGAAAGAGATAGAAATGAGAGAGGGGTAGATGATGGATGGATGGACGGATGGATGGATGAACGGATGGATGGATGAGAGAGAGGAAGAGAGGGGTGAGAGAAAGGTAGATAGGTGGATAGATAATAGACAGATAGATATACACACATACACATACATGCACATATATGTGTAGTCCAGGGAAGTGATCCCCAAAATGAGGTGAATCTGTCCCAGGAAAAGCACCAAATGATCCAATGAGGTGTAGGAAGAAAACATTGGAGTGTCTCTTTTTTATTTTTATTTCATTCTTCTAAAATTTTACTTTTTGTTTTTTTGATAATTTACATAGCAGATTATTAATATATTGCATGTATAGAACTTGTAAAGGAATAAATACATATGTGTTGGGGATACAGGCTTTTTTTTTTTAACTTAGAAGACAATGGGATCAAAAGCATTCAGAGACACCGGCCTAATAAAGAGATAGCTAAGTGGTGCCTGATTTTGAGAGAAAAAGGCACAGCCTGATTATCAAAATAATTTACTCTTATTTTACACAAAATTATGACACACCATTGCCTGGCTTTCAATTACAAAGCATATTGATGGAGGCAAGAACAAAGAAGTGAGTGTTGACAGCCCCATCCCTAGCGAGTGGGCATCAAAAACTGTGAGAGGCAGAACATGGAGCCCCCAGAGCACAGTCAGCTAATAGTGCTTTTTGTGGCAGAGAAGTGTTTCTGTTCCCGTGTGTGTTCACCAAGAAAGTGGCAGTATCCACAGAGGAAACTGAGTCAGAGAGAAAGTAAAGCACTCATTGGCTGCGTCAGAGAAAACAGGGAAGCTTGTCATAAATTTGAGAAAGGTTTTCAATGAAATGGATGAAATAATTTTTTTTTTTTTTTTACTACTTCGGACACCTGGGAAATGATTCTGTAGCGTTTCAGAAAACAGTTCTCCTTTTTGGGTTGGGTCAAGCCCCAGCAGCATGTCCTTAGCAGTGTAGACCCAGAACGGGGGTTAAGGGGTTCTCTCTGCCAGGACCAGTCCTTACTGACTTGCAGTCTCCTGGGATCTCTTTCTTAGATCTGCGACAAGCCATTTCTTCTTTTCCCTTGCCATCAGGACATCAGACTACAAAATTTTTTTATTGTCCTATTTTGTTCATTCCTTCCTTACAACTTGGGAAACACAAATCTAACTTGGGTGCTTCGTCTAGGAAGAATTCTGGGTTTGCTTTATTAATCTTCTGATGCAGCGTCTCTAAGGGCAAGACCTCCACATGCACCGGGGGTGGCTTCAAGCACTCAACCCCACCCCAGCCAATGCACAAGGTTATAGTTCTTTGCATCTGTGCAGGACTCCAAGCCTCAGCATAACAGGAACCACGAGGAAAAATCACTTAACTGGATAAATCACTCTGGCCAGCTCCCTTAGCCCTGAGCTATCTCCTTGACTCTCTCCTGCTCCTGACACACAGGACAGCAGCCCCAAAGCCCTGCTGTGTTGTGTTGTGTTGCTTGTTTTGCTAGTTTGATTCATCTTCCCTTAAAAATTATCTCCACTAGTTTTTTTTAATAGGTTAAAAATTCAGAAATTCCAAAAGGTTATTGGTGAAGTCCCTTTCCCACCTTGTACCCCAGCTACCCAGTCCTCCTTCCAAGGAACCCTTGTTACTAGTTACTTTGTGATTCCTTCCAGAGATAATCTATGCAAATATACTCTGATTTTACACAAATGGCTAGATACATTGTATACAAATGTACCACATACATTGTTGTCTGAGGCATCTTGAAAATCCTTCTATTTCCGGACATAAAAAGTAAACATTCTTTTTTAACTGATACATAAGCCACTGTATAATTTTACTTAATTTACTTAACCACATAACTTACTTAACCGCTCTCATATTGATGGGCATTTAGATTGTTTCTAATGCTTTCATATTACAAAAAAGTCACAATGAATAACTTTGACTTTGCATGGTTTCAATGTGTAAGTGTATATGTAGGGTAAATTTCTAGGAAGTGAACTGCTGGTCAAGGAGTATATGTATTTATATCTGTATATATATTTGCATATATTGATACATATGTATACATATATGTATATGTATGTATATGACAGAAATTGTTAAATTGTCCTCCTTTGAGTTTTTAACCAACCTAAATTCCCACCAACACTGTCTGAGAGTACTTGTTACCTGACAAGTTTGCCCAGATAATGAGAATCAAACCTTTGAATCTCTGCCAGTCTGATATGATAAAAATGGTATCTTGGAATGCTTTCAATTTACATTTTTTATTAGTTAAAAACTTTCAAAATTTTCTTTTTCTGAGCACTATCAATTTACGTTCTTTGCCTTTGTCTATTGGAATTTTGTTTTTTTCTTGTTAACTTGTAGGATCTCTATGCATATTAAGAAAATTTGTCCTTCTTGGTGATACGAGTTTCCAGTAGTTTTTTTCCAGTTTGTCGTTTGTCTTTTGATTAGGTATGGTGGGTTCTACTGTGCTGACTTTTAAATTTTTGTGTTGGGTTTGTACCATACTTAGAAAGGTCTTCTTCTCCTTGAGATGACAAAAGAATGTTTCAACTCAGCTTTATCTCTCCACCCAAAAAAAATCTTCTGATTGGTCACTCACACCATATCCATTCCCTCTTCCCAATCTCCAGTTTCCATATTTTGCTATTGATTATTGGCTAAGGCATTGATTTCAACAGAAGCTTATAGGATGAAGCCTTAGACATTGAACATTTGATTAAAAACACTGGATAAATCATTTCTAATGATTTATAGTTAATGCTAATGCTAACCTCTTAATGTCGTATGTGTCTTTTCTTAAAGGAGGCTATACTGGAAGAACAGGAAAAGAAGAAAAGCAAAAACTTGTATGTATCAACGCTCCCCATGCTGAACTCATTGATAAGCTTTGTCTCAGTTTGGTACAAAAATTACCCAACAATCTGTCTTATTTTCAGGCAGCTCTTCTTTCTTCTTAATATCCATCCTTCTAGTAACACGATATCTGAGAACTCTATAATATTTCCATAGCAGGATGTCAGAGTGGCTCCTACTTCCATCGATTCTGCAACAAGTGTGAGAGGTCTGAAGTTAACCAGTTTCCTATTTTTTCACTTAGATAATAAAAGAGGTATTTTTCGCATTGTCTTCCAGTTTGCTAAGTTGAGCAAATACGTGAATGCTCTTGAGACTAACTTTATTTAGAAACAAATCTCTGGAGTCATAAAATACAGTATTACCCAATTCCTGCTCAGAAGCCTTCCAAGGTGATTTCTTAAGTTTGAAGTTCTTCTTTTCCAGGTTTTGACGCCTACCTTGGTGAGGCCCTTCAACTGGAGAACTGGCAAAACCTGAAGGGCATTCCCAGGAAGGGACAATGACCCTGCCTTCCTGTAGACAGACATGGCTGTTCATCTGCTATGCTTGCTGGCTCTTATCCCTCACAAGTAGTTTATATAAGGCAGGAAGCTTGTGCAGAGAAAGTTGTAGAAAAGGACACAGCGATTTAGGAAACACATCTAGCCACTGTGGTACTGAAAGGAAGCAGGTGTCTGTGGGAAGGGCTCTCACGGGGAGTTAGACGGCAGTGATCCTAGCTCTTCCTTTGTCATTGACTATGGATGACCTGGAACACTCACCTGACCTTTCCAGGCCCTTGTCTCCTCACCTATGAAATGAAAGAACGCCCCCTTGCTGGTCCCTATGCTGGATGCCACAGAGCCCCTCTGAGCCTGCAGTGTGGGTTGCCCACAAGATCCCAGTCAACACTCAGGCACTTGCAACCAAGAAGCCTGGGAATTAGTTCTCATGGAGCCACCCTTGACCAGTAGGGAATGGGAGCTGATGGTAAGTGCTTCCCTATGATACCCTGACACACAGTTTGGAGACGCATTTCCTAAGCCCCTCGGAAGGTCCTGCAGTTGCATCTAGCTGTGGCCAGCTCCACCACACATCCTTGTACTGGCTTTCTCACCATCCCCAGACACAGCCTGACCTTCACTCCTGCTTTCTGGGATCACTTCCCAAATACAGTACCTCGAAACAAACCTTTGCCCCAGGCTCTGCTTTCAGGGAAAGCTGAAGCTAAGACAGGCCCCAAAGATGGGAGAAGATGCCTTAAAAATAGACCAGGTTGGAGCTAGACAGTGAGTTTTCCTCCAGTGTTAGAGAAAGTAGATATTTTTACATTAATACTGGATAAGTATGGTTGTATTTTAGAGGGGCATGTTACATAAAGAAAAAAGCCAAATCAGTTGCCATCAAGTCAATTCCAACTCATAGCGATTCTATAGGATGGAGTGGAATTGCCCCATAGGGTTTCCAAGGCTGTAATCTTTACAGCAACAGACTGCCACATCTTTCTCCCTCACAGTAGCCAAGCGCTTTCACCACTGCGCCCCCAGGGCTCCTTACATAAAGAAAACATATATGTAAATACCAGCATGATCGTTGGTTCAGAAATCTGCTCACACTGCATGAGGCACATGGGAAGTGAGAGCAAATGAGGAAAGCAATGAGCCCCATGCCCCATCTCACCATCATGCAGCTTCTCCATTTACTCACTGATCTAGCAAATATTTATTAATGCCTATATATGCTAGGCCTCTTCTAAGAGCTGAGGAGTCAGCAGTGAAAAATACAGAAAACTGAAAGCTTACATTCTAGAGGGAAATGACAGCCAGTAAACTGCTAAGTAAATATATGGTACAATGTCAGCGTCACTAAACGTAATGAGAAAGAGAATCACCACCCTATTTAAATTCATTTTCCCTTGCTTTCTCCCTCCCTCTCTCCTTCCCTCCCCTCTTCCTCTCCTTCCTCTATCTGCTGAGCACATTCACTTGAACTCCTATCACTTAAATGTGCAGACCACAGGACTCCAATTTAAGTGGCAAGGCTAGGACTGAAACCTAAATACTCAGATCCAAAGCCAGTGTTGTTTGTTTGCTTGGTTTTAAAGTCCCACTGATGCTGGTTGATTGATTTATAAGGCATTGTTGATCACTTAGGAAATGAGAAATTCTTGGTGGGGGAGGGGATAATGTTCTGTTGTTTTGATTTATTTGTCATGGACCTCAGGGGTGTATTAATCAAGAACTATGGCACATTATTATTATCAGTCCCTTCAAGGCCCCTCTTTTGCTTTATTTTATTATTGTTTTCCCCCATCAATCCCTATGCCCACACCCATTCTCCTCTCACATTAGTCAGCAATGCTGGTGTAATTAATCTATATATCTTTTCAATCCATCTTCCGGATGTGTATTTAGATATATATGTATATCCATGAAAAATACAGTGTTTTACTTAAAAAAAAAAAAGTAATTGTTCTTCAGGGTAGAGAATCCACTTCGTACTAAATGTGATCCTGGCCTTAAATCTCATTGTCTGTGCATGACATCCTGTTACCTGCCTCTCCCTCCAGGGTAGTGACCATCTGCCTGAGGATCATTGCCAACATCTTGGTGCTTCTCTCCCTTGCTGGGAGCATCTATCTCATTTACTTTGTGGTGGACCGGTCTCAGAAGCTGGAGCAGTCCAAGAAGGAGCTGACGCTTTGGGAAAAGAATGAGGTACCCACTGCCTATTACCCACATGCTTACTTCCAGGGAGAGACACAGAGTGGCCTGCCCCTCTGTTTCCATAGAGTTTCTTAAGTTGGTTAGCTAGAAGTATCTCTAAGAAAAAAGTTTAGTCATCTTGTCCTAGAGCATGGACTACAAGGGCTTCAAGCCAAAATGGCAGCACCAAGGCTTGGCTCAATGATTTTACCCACCTCAACTGGGAAAGAATTTGATTCAAAAAACACCTTAAAGCATTCTCATCAGCCTTTACCTTTGAGCTTTGCTGCCAATGCTTTGCTTTTTTAACTTGCTGTTTCTCCACCAGTACATTTCCAGAAATCAACTTCACCTACAGATGTGCCATTGTTCACGACTACATTGTATTCCATTGCATGTTATCAAAGTTGACCCTTCGCCAACTGTTGAACACTTGGGTGCTTTCCCATATTTCTTGATTAAAAATTCTGCTTCCAGAACCAGCTCCACACAAATGCACTGTTTTCAAAAGACTTTTCCCATTTATGAATATCCTCATGAATAGAAAATTACCAAGTAGAAGGTTAAGAACTTTTAAAATTCTTAATATGTATTACAAGACTATTCTCCTGAAAGTTTGGCTCAATCTACCTGTAAAGATTTAAAAGGCAGAAATAACACAAATGCCATCTCTTAGATTATTTCTATGAAACTGATTATCATCCTTTGAGATTTAAAAAATAAAGTGTCTGGGCGATATGATATTCATCAATTTGTCCTCAGTGTATGCTAATATTTCAAATCCTAAGACTACAATGGGTCATCTAATCCCTCTTCCCATACCTCTTTCAATTTTACGGCCATTAAGTGGGTTATATAAATGTATGCGTGTGTGTTTACAGATACATGGATAATTTTTTTAAAAAGATACACTCAGAATTTGTTTCCTGTTTTAGCTCAAACCTCTTGCTTACCAGCTAAAATTCCAGACCTTCATTTACCATAAGCACAGAGAAACAAGAGCCAGGCACAGTTCTCTAGATAATTAATCTTCCATGTATATAAAGAATATTCAATTACCACTCAGCCTTCTTTTTTCTATTCATAATAGTTGCAGTTATTTCCAACTTGCATCCAAGGTCAGGGAAGTATAAATAAAATGAAATGGTAATTGGAAAATGTGGCATAAATGTTAGCAAACCTCAAAGAGCATGTATACATGTCTTCATATTAAGACAAGTTCCTGAAAGGAATAAACCAGGGATAAAGAGGCTGTGACCTTTTGAAAAAGGCTAATCAGCAGAGATTTGGTGGAGGCTTTCCATGTTAGAAACAGTGTGGCCCTCCTGAATACCACTGACTAAATATTAGCCGAGAGAACAAATGTTAGGTAAGTGAGGTTGGTATGTGGGGCCCTGGAGAACCCCAGTGCCTGGCATGTGCTCTTTTGGCAGGTGAGTGTGGTGGTCTCCCTCGTCACCATGTTAGCACCATCAGCCTTTGACCTCATCGCCTCCTTGGAGATGTACCACCCACGAACCACACTGCGCTTCCAACTGGCAAGGTACCGTCACCTTGTTGAGAATGGCCACACTGTGGCCTCTTTATCTGCCCACCCACAGTGGGAATGTAGGTCACTCAGGAGCCAGGGCTCGATTCTTCCCCCCTCAAAACTTAGCACAGAACTTTCCCTATGAATGCAACTCAAGAAAAGCAGGATACAAAAGGAAAGAAAGACAGGGAGGAGGAGGAGGAGGCAGGGAGAAAGGAGAGAGCAGGGAGGAGGAGGACCAAGAGGACAAGGATAAAAAAAATGGATTAAAAAGTAGTGAAAAGAACAAGCAGAAGAGGCAAAGAAGGAGGAGCAGGAAGACAAGGAGGAGTAAGAGGAAGAAGGAGGAGGAAGGGGGGAGGAAGGGAAAGAAGAGGAGGAAAGGGGGAGGAGGAAAAGGAGGCAGGGATAGGGATAGAGGAGGCAGCAGGGAGGAGAAGGACCAAGAGGATAAGAATAGAAGAAATGGAATAAAACATAATGAAGAAAGCAAGCAGATGAGGAGGATATGGAGGAGGAGGAGCAAGAGAAAGAGGAAGAGGGGGAGGAGGAAGAGGAACAAGAAGAGGAGGAAGGCAGAGATGGGGAGGAGGAAGAGGAGCAAGAGGAGAAGGAAGGCAAAGATGGGGAGGAGGAAGAGGAGCAAGAGGAGGAGGAAGAGGGACAGGAGAAGAAGAAGGGAAGGCGGAATGGCAGAAAAAGCAGATGCAAGAGCAAAGGACCAAAAAGATGATGGAAAGTGTGTCCTGTTTTTCTCACTGTTGAGCTCCTTCTATGGTTGGACACATGTCATTTCTCCAGACTTGAGAGGAACACTTAATTCTTTGATAATAAACCCCCAAGCACAGACCTGAAGCATGGTTTCTTGTGGATATGCCTAGGAGCCTCTGGACCGTGCCAGGATTGTCAGTGGCTGAGACCACAGGTGGTAAAGGCAGACCTGAAAAACGGGCAAGCTGAGGGTGTGTCTGAGGGTGAATCCCGGGACACACCCAGTGGGAGTCAAAAAACCACATTTCCACCACTGGTTTCATCACTGTCTTCCTACATCACCTTTGAAAAATCCACTTCCCCTCCCTGAAGTTTAGTCTCCCCATCTAGACATCAAGCTACTAGGTTTAGGTGAGGTTGTCTTAAATTGAATGTGGCAGGGGGAGGTGTTGTTAGAGCCCTGCTTACTTGCGTCCTCCCTCACCCCAGTCTACATTCATTTCACCATTTTTTCCCTTGTAGCCTGATAGCATTCCGTTGTTGTCATTAGTTGTCAAGATGATTCTGACTCATGGCAACTCAGGTGTGCAGAGTAGAACTGCTCCGTAGGGTTTACAAGCCTGTGACCTTTTCGAAGCCGATTGCCAGGTCTGTCTTCCGAGGCACCAACATTTTGGCTAGTAGTTGGGCACTTAACTATTTACGCCATCTTTTCCACCGACCACTTTGAGAAGATCTGCTATCATTCAGGAGTCGGCAAACATTCTCTGTAAAGGGTCTGGTAGTAAATATTTTAGGTTTGGTGAGCATACACTCTCTGTCACAACTACTCAACTCTGCAGTTGTAGCATGAAATCCCCCACAGACAATACAGAAATGAATAGGTGTGGCTGTGTTCCAATAAAGCTTTATTTACGAAAATAGGCGAGGAAGAGATTTGGCTTGCTGTCCATAGTTTTATTACCCTTGAAGTTCAATTTCAAAGATAAAAAAACCAGACCAGAAAGAGCAAGGAGTTTTCCAAGATGTCAGATCAGGGCAGATCTAGGATGTGATCTCAGCCCCCTGGCTCCTGTTGTTGCTGGTGTTAACTGCCATCAAGTTGGCCCCTGACTCATGGCCACCCAATGTGTTAAAGAGTAGAACTGCTCCATAGAATTTTCTTGGCTGTGATATTTACAGAAGCAGATCTCCAGGCCTTTCTTCTGCAGAGATGCTAGGTAAATTCATACCACCAACCTTTAGATTAGCTTGCTGTTGTTGTTAGGTGCCGTTGAGTCAGTTCCAACTCAGCGACACTATGTACAAAAGAACGAAACATTGTCCAATCCTGCACCATCTTCCCATCATTTCTGTGTTTGAACCCATTGTTGCAGCCACTGTGTCAGTCCATCTTGTTGAGGGTCTTCCTCTTTTTTGGTGACCCTCTACTTCCCTAAGCATGACGTCCTTCTCTAGACACAGATTCCCCCTAATAACATGTCCAAAGTATGTGAGACAAAGTCTCACCATCCTCGCTTCTAAGGAGCGTTCTGGCTATACTTCTTCCAAGAGAGATTTGTTTGTTCTTCTAGCGGTCCATGGTGTATTCAATATTCTTCACCAACACCATAATTCAAAGGCATCAATTCTTCAGTCTTCCTTATTCATTGTCCAGCTTTCACATGCATATGAGGTGACTGAAAATAACATGGCTTGGGTCCGGTGCACCTTAGTCCTCAGAGTGGTTAGCAACCAATGGCAAAACACTTGTGCCACCAAGGTTCCTTCCCAGCTTTTAACCCTGCCTTTGTTTTGCTCCACTCGGCACCTCTTCTGACCTGAAAGAGAAAAGTGCCTTCCTCTGCTCCTTCCCCACCAGCAGCTATTGGAGAGAATCAATTCCATTATTGCATTTGGTCTAACTGCAATCCTATTACATAAATTGGCCTCATTATTCATGTTCAAAACTAGAGAAACAGAGGCATCAAGAGACTGGCCCCAGATAAATTAGGGGTAATTCTGGTAATAAAAGCAAAACATACTATTTTAGTGCCATTACCTCACTACCAGACCATGTTAACTTTTTCCAAGCCACAGTGAAAACCAGAAAATGGTGATACCAAGACAGCAGACGATTAAACTCATTCAGTCCTTCCTTCAGCCAACACTCACTGAGTATACACTGAGGGCCTTGCCCTGTGCCAGATACTGTGAGTACAGAGATAAAAAGGTCCTGGCATTATGCAGAAGGGAATCCCTTCAAAATTTCAGAAGGACAACCAATGCATGGCACAAAGACACATGTAATTTACACTATTTAGAGCCCCACTTCCTATGCTACACTCAAACCAAAACCAGTTGCCATTGAGTCAATTCCAACTCATGGAGGGCGTTTTCAATGGCTGATTTTTCAGAAATAGACCTCCAGGACTTTCTTCCAAGGCATCTCTGGGTTAGCAGCTGGTTAACAGCCGAAGGCATTAATTGTTTGTACTACCCAGGGACCCCTCTGCTACACCAGTAGTTCTAAAATGCTGATCCATGGGTGGGCTACAGAGGAATCCCTGGGAAGGCTGTGAAAGGATTCCCAGACCCCATCCAGACCTACTAGAGCAAAGTGGATCTATATTTTTTCTAACTGTTCCCAAGGTGATTCTGAAGAAAACCAAGTTTGGCAGCCACTGCCTTAGCATGTCCATGATAAACAAACACCAAACCTATTGCCGTCAAGTCAATTCTGACTCATAGTGACCCTACAGGACAGAGTAGAACTGCCCCATAGGAGCTGCTGGTGGATTCAAACTGCCAACCTTTTGGTTAGCAGCTGTAGTTCTTAATCACTGTGCCACCAGGGCTCCATATCATGATAGTCACTCTTTAATTGTAATGGGTCCGGAACAATGAACTCTTGTGTAGTGGTCTTGTCTCTCAAGTGGGCTTGTGGCTTTCAGGGTCCTTGTGCTGTATCTGGGAAATCTCTACAGTCTGATCATCGCTCTCCTGGACAAAGTCAACAGCATGAGTATTGTGGTGAGTGCCCTGTCCTACAAAGTTGCCACCCCTACTGCCACTGCCACACACACACACACACACACACACACACACACACACACACACACCCCAAGGTCAGCATCATCATTGCTTATACTTGTACTCCACACATCATAATCAAAACTCAACCCGGTTATAATCTTCTCGAGGTAAGGATAGGAAAACAAGCCCATTTCCCAGATAGTACATGCTAGTACTTGACAGTTCTGGGACAATAACTAGTTCTTTTGATACCAAGTCTCTTTCCACCATTCTACCCCATTTCCTGGAATCCCACCAGGAAAGACTACTTACAGCTATTGCAAAAGATCCCAGGAAGAGCTGCAGGCCATGGGACTCACTCAAAAAATCAGGAGAAAAGAATCATCTCATGGACACAGGTCAGAGTGGGCCCCACCCTGGCCCAGCAGAGGTTGCTCACTCCCAGCCTAGGGTAGCTTTGGTGTCCATTTTAAACATGCCCCACCCCACCTTGAGGATATCTTGAATGGTGGGGAAGGAGAGGTGGGGAGGAGGAGGTTTCTCAGGGTTGTCTGCACATGCCATACCATCCCAGCATCAAGTCCTAAGGCTTCTAAGGCAGAAGAGGCCACAGAGAAAACAGTCTGCATCAGGGCTTTGAGGTTGCATATACCTGGGTCCTTGTCTACCTCTTACTAATGGCATGACCTTGAACATTTGACTTCAATTCTCTGAGCTTCAATCTCCTCATCTGTAACGCGGAGAAATGATTCTTAGCTGACACACTTGTTAGGATGAGAAGAGATGGCATGTGTTAATCTAGAACAGTCTCTGATACTTACTAGCAGTCAATAAATGCTATCCATTAAAACTCTATGTTCCATTACTGGGGCCAACTCTAGTCAAGTGGCTGTCTACCAAGCTAAGACAGACAGAGAGAGATTATTCCCAGACTAGAAATGAGGCAACGATGCCTTTGACATCCATGATGGATTCTTATTTACAAATACATGGACAACCTTTTTCTCTTCCTCCTTCTTCCTTCTTTTATTCCTCCCCTCCTTCCTTCCCTCCCTCTCCTCACAGGAAGCTGCTACCAAAAATAACACAAATCACTGGATAGACTCTACCACCTTCTTTGCTACCAGGCCCGCCCCTGAAGAGCAGAAATGGTCCACACCTCGGCCTGGGATAGGGCTCAGGAAAAACAGCACGTGGGCCTTGGAAGAAGCTGGTGCCCCAACTTTCATCATGCCCCCAACAGAGGCCAACAGGACCACGCTCCATACCCCGAGTCCGCAAGACCAGTGCTGGGAAACATATGTGGGGCAGGTGGTTCCCGTCACCTTTACAGAGCCGTTTCACATCCATTTCATCACTTAACCCTAACAAGTCTCGGAGATGTCACAGTCCCTATTTTATAGAAAAGGAAAGAAAAGTCCAGTGTATGATTTTCTAGGTCTCAAAATTCATAATAATAATCAGTGTAAAGACGCAGGAAGTCTTAACCACGTGTCAGGCCTTGTGCTAAGCGTTTAGTCCTATTATTATCATCCCTATAGGCACAGGCCCCTGGGTGGTGCAAATGGTTAACACACTCGGCTGCTAATCCGAAAGCTGGCAGCTCGAGCCCAACTAAAGGCACCTTGGAAGAAAGGCCTTATGATCTACTTCCGAAAAATCAGCCACTGAAAACCCTAGGGAGCACAGTTCTACTCTGATACACGTGGGGTTGCCACGAGTCAGAATCGACTTGATGGCCCAGTTTTTTCTAGGCACAGATAAGGAAGCTGAGGCACAATAGGATAAGTGGCTTGACCAAGGACCCACATAGCAAAGAGCAGAAAAAAGATCCAAACCCAGGTATCTGCTTTAAAACCTGTGCTCGCAACCACTCTGCCTTTTGCCTTAGATATATAATCTACTACAGAGACTCACAACAAGCCCTGGGTATTACCCATGGAAATGAATCTCAGGCCTCAAGTAGTCATCTGTGGCTCAGAATCATCTAGATTTTTTCTAGTGAATTGTAATGCTGGCCTTGAATATTCAAATTCAAATTAACAAACATTTAGCAAGCATCCATTACGTGCCAGGAACCCATCCCTCTACCCACTGCACCTGATAAATTTGCACAATGCAGATGCCGGGGAGAGGGCCCAGTGGCTCAAGCTTGCTGGAATGAAAGGAGGAGGGTGGGAGGGCAGGGCATGGGTGGCATCCCAGGGCACCTGTGTTTCAGGAAATGCTGAAGCTGTCCATCATTGACATGCTCTTCACCGTGGCCAGCATTCTGCTCATAGACTTCTTCCGAGGACTTTTCGTTCGATACTTGAGTGACTACTGGTGTTGGGACCTGGAAACCACGTTTGTAAGTGAAACTTTGGGTCCATCGGGGAAGTTCACAAAGCTAAACTCATCCTTCATGAATGTCTAAGCTGGGAAGCAGCCAGCCATGGGTGAGGAGCACAGGATGGGAGAAACTGTGTGAGGGAAGAGAGAAAGGATGTACCAAGCTGAGGTTCCACTCCATCTTTTACATTTACCATTTGTTGGGAAGGCCACACAATGATCTCTAAGTGTCCGCAAGAGCAATGGAGTCTGTTGTTGTGTGTCACTGAGTTGATTCCAACTCCTAAACACCCTATAAGACAGAGTAGACTGCCCCAGAAGGTTCCAAAGGTTGTAAGCTTTATGGGAACAGATTGCCAGGTCTTTTCTCTCGTGGAGCGGCTGGTGGGAACCGCCTACCTTTCGGTTAGCAGTTGAGCACTTAACCATTGTGTCACTGGGGCTTGAATATAGTTGAAATGGTTTATGCAAAGCACTTTGGAACATTTGTCATGCAGAAGTTACTAATTTTCTCTTGTAGCCAGAATATGGAGAATTCAAAATAGCTGAGAACGTGCTACATTTAGTCTACAACCAAGGAATGATTTGGTAGGTATCAAAGCTGCTTCCTGTCTTTGCTGACGCTCACTCCGGGTGTAAATTTTAATTCATTTAGTCTGGATGGGACAGGATCATAATAAATACAGACGTAAGAATTAAGAAAGGATATAAACAGTTCCAATGGAAATATTTTTCATGTATAATAATTTTATTAATGGTTTTCTAATAATTTTGCAGAAAGGAATGATAAAGGAAATCCTCCATTTCTAAGCCACTAATGGTCTGTACATGAATGAGTAGAATAACTTGTTGGGGAGGAATGGAGGAAGGCTGGGAGCAGCGGCTGCTTCTCTCCAGCAAGGACTTCCAGGAGAGGCCACGGGTCACAGCTGGGAACTCAGCCAGCCCTGCTGTCAGCTCCCCACTCTCCCTCCCTCACAGGCCTCCATATTTCCGCTTAGACACTGGGCCCAAGGGCACTGCCCTCCCCTACACTGACTGATGCACCCTGGGGAGGCTAGAAACTTGGGAAGTCTGCTCACCTAGGGCATTCGCCAGGCCAAGGCAATCCTGCTCCTAAAGATACTGAGGAGCTGAAAGGTGCTGTCTGATCCACATGTACTTGTGTGTCTACAGGGACCAGATAGAGTGACTCTGCCATCTCTGGTTTTACCTATGGGGTCGCAAATAGTGCTGTTAGTTAAAATACAAGCAAACAAAGAAGAAAAAGCAAATCTCCTTGGATGGTCCATACATTCAGAAAACATACCTCCATTCATAATCATTCCGTAAAATGCATGTGGAATTGAGAGGTATAAAGTAAAATCCCTCCATTCAAATACTATGTGCTTATAGTCCATTGTATTTTGCAACATATTTCCACAAATATAGCATTAAAATACACAGAGCATTTATGTATTATTTTCCAGATATGAGGCACTTTCATACCTGCAGGACTGATTTCATCTTTATAACAACCCTATGAAGTAGCTACTACTATTTTCCCTCATTTTAAAGATGAGGACCCTGAGGGGCAGCCTGCTAAGAATCTTGCCTAGGATCACAGAAAATAACATTTAAGCCTGCCACAAGAAACCAAAGTTTTCTTTTTAATTAAACTATTTTTACTTATTAAAAGTATCCTTATACGGAGCCCCCATGGAACAACCGTTAAGTGCTCGGCTACTAACTAAAAAGTTGGTGGTTGGAACCCATGGGAGAAAGACCTGGTGATCTGCTCCCATAAAGATTGCAGCCTGTGAAACCCTATGAGGCAGTTCTACCCTGTTACATGGGGTAGCTATGAGTCAAAATCCATCCTACGACACCTAACAGCAACAGCAACATATCTGTGCTTATTTTCCTACCACTAAATCCAAATTCCACAAGTATTACATCAGATGCACTTCCCAGTATAAGCTGATTTAAACTTAGATCAGAAGACCTGGGTTTTGTACCATATTTGACTCTTAATTGCAGGGTGACTATGTTCCAGTTTCCTTGGGATGATCCAGATTATGCCTGTTGCCTCAGCTCTTTCAGTCCCAAAAGTATCCCAGTTTGAATGATTTAGTTGATGTTTGTTGTAAGTTGCCATTGAGTCAGCTACAACTCATGGCGATCCTACATACAACAGAATGTAATGTTCCCAGTCCTGTGCCATCTTCACAATCGTTGGTATGTTCAAGTCCACTCTTAAGGCCACTGTGTATCTGGAGTGCCTTTCAACATAGCGCTTATTTTCCGGACAATATTGGACAATATTCTGTTGTGATCCAAAGGGTTTTCATGAACTGATTGCCAGGCCTTTCTTCCTAGTCTGTCTTAGTCTGGAAGCTGTGCTGAAACCTGTCCACCATGGTTGACCTTGCTGGTATTTGAAATACTGGTGGCGTAGTTCCAGCATCATAGCAACACACAAGCCACCACAGTATGCCCAACCGACAGACGGGTAGTGGGGATGATATAGCATCACCCTTTATTAGCAGCATGTCTTTGGGCAAATCACTTAACTCCGCAGACTCACCTTCCAGGTCTGTGGACTTTGGATATTTATCTCCCTTTTCGTGATTGCAGAATATTAAATGAGCTAAAATGTATGAAGGTACTTAGCACAACGTCCAGCAGAAGTAGGTGCTCAACAACTTTGGTGGAATTTGAAAGTCATTGATTTATGAACATAGTCCCCAGCATAGTCAGGCAAAGTTTGGAGCTTACAGCAAACTGTAGCTATCCATTCTTTGCCTCCTCGCCAGAGGAGTGCCTTTCTGTTGCTAAGTGTGAAGAGAGACATCAACACTTAATATTCCATTGCAAAGTGTATATTTTAAAATAGGATCACTACACATCTGCAGAAGTGACTTGGCTTATTTCCAGAAAATGAAGGATTGGGTCTCAGGTCTTCGTAGGGTTTTTTCAGTTCTGTAAGCATAGGGTGCAAATCCCAATGTCTCAGAACCTGTTCCTCTGTGGGACTTCTGGACCACAGCACTGGAAGTCACACAGGAAGAGAACATATGCTAATCTGTCCCTCCCTTGTGGTTTCAGGATGGGGGCCTTTTTCTCCCCATGTCTTCCAGCATTCAACGTTCTCAAACTGATTGGGCTCATGTACCTGAGGAGCTGGGCTGTGCTAACCTGCAACGTACCCCACCAGCAAGTATTTCGTGCATCCAGGTCAGTGAGAATAAGTTCAGCTTAGTCCCTGGGTGGTGCAAATGGTTAATGCACTCCTCTGCTAATCAACAGGTTAGAGGTTCAAGTCCGCCCAGAGGCACCTCAAAAGAAAGGCCTAGTGATCTATTTCCAAAAAATCAGCCACTGAAAACCCTGCGTAGCACAGTCCTGCTCTGACACACACAGGGTCACCATGAGTTGGGGTTGACTTAATGGCAACTGATTACTGGTATATATATATGTGTGTGTGTGTGTGTGTGTATGTTTTATATGAGTGTGTATACATGTATAGAGAGAGAATACAGAGAGAGAGAAAAAAATTCACAAATTAACACACGCCTACTTACTACAGTCTATACATTCTGATATTTTCTACTCTCTTTTAATCCAGTCTAGTATAATCTAGTCTAGACTAATCTAGTGTAGTCTATTTCATTTAAAACAAGAGAGAGAGAGAGAGAGCTAGTTGAGAGTCACTGGATTGATTTCACAGCCTATCACTTATTCTATTTCCAGAACTGTGAATGGGACCTTGCACCAAAAAGGTCTGAGCCACCCTTAGAGGAGGCCTGGGCAGTCAAGCCCACAGTTTCAGGCTCAGGGACCAAGGTCCAGAGCTTAATCAGGCGGAACGCTTACCCAGAGCAGCCACAAGCAGAGAGAATAAGAGGTAGCGTGCAAACCACACCCAAACAAGAGAGTCAAGAATCATAATCCAAGGAGCCAAACCATCCCCCGACGTGACACAAATTCAAGCCTGGGAAGAGGAGAGGAAACCATTATTACAGACCAGATGATTGGGGCAAAAATCCTAAGATTTTTTTCCATGAATTGCACTCATTGGGTGACAGCTGTGGGGACAGGGGTGCGTTCACCACTCTGAAAACTTGGGGTGAACAGGTGCTCAACAAATGTCTATTAGTTTTGCTGGACGATAAATCTATGCCCATCTTAGGTTGGGTTCAATCATCTGTAAAGTCCCTGTGAGCATGTGACCCTTAGACACAGGTCCATTGCTAGTTAGCAATGGAAGGAGGCTTTTTCTGTTTGCAAAGAGTCAGGGCTACCATTTCTGTGATGGTTCCTTGAACATATATGCATTCTTGGCAACTGGCCATGGAGTGAACTCGACACGTGGCATTTGGTTTCTTTGCAGATCCAACAACTTCTACTTGTCAATGCTCCTGTTTATGCTATTCCTCTGCATGCTGCCAACCATTTTTGCTATTGTCCGGTACAAGCCATCTCTAAATTGTGGGCCATTCAGGTAAAGTTATTTTAGGTTGATCAGCTCTGCCTGGTTATATAATTTTATAAATACGTAAACTTTATAAATATTTTATTTGTAGATAAATATAAGGAGCCCTGGTGGTACAATAATTAAGCTCTCAGCTGCTAACTGAAAGGTTGGCAGCTCAAACCTACCCAGAAGCTCTGAGGGAGAAAGACCTGAACATCTGCTTCCGTAAAGATTACAGCCTAGAAAACCCTATGGGGCAGTTCTACTATGTCGCATGGGGTCGCATGAGTGGAAAATTGACTCAACAGCACCTAACAACAGCACAAACATATATAAATGTGTAATGATGTAAAGTTCATTTGTTCATTCAATCAGCTGTAGTGGAAAGATCCCTGGTTTACACTGATACAAGCACATATGTAACACTTAGGGTCTATCTTTGTGTACAGTATTAAAATACACATACGTCCATATACATTCTCACAACGTGATGACTGATCCCACCATGAGATCTCCATATTAATTACACAAATACTCGGGATGAAATCATCTTAGGAACGTTAGGTGTCTTTTACATTCGGGTATTTACTCTAGCTCTATCACTGACTGTGAGGACTGTACTCTAGGCATCTAGCCATTTAGGGATGTCTTGCAGCATCCTTCTGCCAAAACCAACAAAATCTGCTGTCATGTTTCCCTTCCCACAGTGGACAAGAGAAAATTTATGACATTGTGTCGGAAACGATTGAGGATGACTTTCCCGCGTGGTTCGGCACTGCGGTTGGGTACATCAGCAGCCCTGTGGTTATCCTGCCAGCTGTACTGCTGCTGTTGTAAGTACGACACCCAGACTTCCATGCCAGCTGTGGGGACTTCGCGTGCTTGGCTAACAAGAAAATATGGCTTTGCAATAATTACATAAATTTCATTCATTCATTCAAAAATCACTTACAGAGCCTGATGAAGTAAGCAAGGACTCTGAATCCCACACAAGAGGAACAAGGCACTAGGCCAAGGAGTTAGAGGTCTCAGAGAGGAAGGGTGGAGGGAGCACTCCACTCCCATTAGGGTACTTACTGATTCGTCAACAACATCTGATCAATTACTAACACTGGATTGAATGTCGTTATTATCATCATCTTATTCTCCAGAAAGGTCCCTAGGGGGTGCAAATGGTTTGCATTCAGCTACTAACCTAAAGGTTACAGTTTGAATCCACCCAGCGGCACCTTGGAAGAAAGGCCTGGGGATCTGCTTCCATAAAGATTATAGTCAAGAAAACCCTATGGAGCAGTTCTACTCTGTAACACATAGGGTTGCCATAAGTCAGAATCAACTCAACAGAAATGGGTATTCTCCAGAAGTTTAAATAATCTTGAAAAGGAATTTCACAATTCAGCTGAGTGGCTTTTGCTTGTTTCTGCTTAGACGGAAAAATAAAAGCAAATCCATCTCGATACATTATAAAATGTCTCCCCCATCTTCGCTCCTTCCTTATTGCTAAACCAGAATTCCGGGTGCAGGTCAATGGAGGTTACTGTGAAAAGCAAGAAAAAGAAAAGGAAACCAGCCTCCTCCTACGCTCTCCAGCTTGAAAACTCCCTGATACATTTTGTCCTTGGGGGAGGGCCAGTGGGTGGCCCACGCCTTATCCTTACCTTATCCTGATAGCCAGCCGAGCAAGGGCTATGGCCTGAAAAGCAGCAAAGCCAGTTGACCTGTACTATCCTGTGTTGTCTGTTCTAGCATGCTGATCTATTACCTGCAGAGCATCGCAAGATCCTTAAAGCTCAGCAACCATCAGCTCAAAATGCAGATCCAAAACGCAAGTATTGTGTAATTTTTGCAATTGTGTGTGTCAGCTGCAGGACGAAGATCTCACCAGCATGGGAGTACAAATGAGGTCACAGTTTGCAGTTACCAAAACTCTTGGCCACCCTTATGGTGCAAGGTCACACACCTAAAATCTCCCAGAATTAGCCCTGTGAGTGTCCAAAGGACAGTTCACAGGAACAAGCCTGTTAGTGTTTTTCCCCTCTGGCCTCCTCTCCAAGGGGCCCTGCCAATGGACACTTTAGCCCTCCTCTGTGGCCACGCCAAGCCACAGTGTGCCTCGATCCCCCGTGTCAGTTTGGACCTCTGAGCCCAAGGGCACTGTTGATACTCAAAAACTCACCTCTTTCATATCCTTTAGATTCTGGCTGGCATTTCCCTCTCTCCCATCTGGGACTCAAATCTTATCTCTCAGGGCAGTCAGAGGGAGACACACACTCCCCAAACTTTCCACAATTTCTCCTCCTCTGCATGCCTGTGGGGGTGCAACAGTCAAGCACTCAGCTGCTAACTGAAAGATTGATGGTTCAAACCAAAATCGCAGGAGAAAGACCTGGAAATCTGCTCCTGTAAAGATTACAACCTAAAAAACTCTACGGGGCAGTTCTACTCTGTCGCATGAGGTCCCCATGAGTCAAAAATTGATTAGGGCACCTAACAGCAATAACACCAACAACTGCCTAAACCCAGGTGCTCCTCCCAGGGATAGAACCAAGATCAGGGGATGAGGCACTACGTTGCAAAATTTAAGGAGGCACTCACTTCGCACGGTCTTGCCAGTCCTCACTTTCACAATGCTGACAGTGAGTGCCTCCTTAAATTTTACACCACGGATGCCTCCTGTGCCTCACCCTAGTCACAGATTCCCAAGCAAAAAACTTCTTGCACCTTTTTCAATTAAACAAACAAAAGCTTTCATGCATATCAATTCATGCAGAGAAATACCAATTCATTTTATAAATAGTCAAATTAAGAATCATTTAGAGTTGCAAAGGCCATTTTTGTGGAAACATATACCTCCTGTGTTGTTGACCCATATTTTCTTTTTTGTGACTCAGGCAAACATTATTGGCACTATTTAAATTTGCGTCCACCCAGAGGCCCCTCGGGAGAAAGGCCTGGCAATCTAATTCTGAGAAAACAGCCATTAAAAACCCTATGGAGCACAGTTCTACTCTGACGCACATGGGGTTGCCATAAGTCAGAATCGACCGGACAGCAAGTGGTTTTATTTTGGCTTTAAAGATGACGCATCAAACAATTGCCCTTAAAAATAAAACCAGCTAGGCATAAAACTTTAGTCCTCAGATATCTGCATTGACTCACCAAATCACCAGGCTGAGCCTACAGCACCCTGTCCCCAGGGGGCAGTAGTGGT
>NW_004444122.1:3765477-3797057 GCF_000243295.1 Trichechus manatus latirostris | reverse complement strand
GAGAATAGCATTTGTTACTGCTTCCTGCTAAATCCAAAGCAAACATATGATTATCATTTACATTTTAGGCAAGATCTGAAGATAAGAAAAAGGTTGCCCAAATGGTAGAAGGTAAGTGTCCAATAGCATGCAGAGATCTCAGCTGGGGGGCATCTAAAAACATAGCAGTTTAAGGCGCCCTACCGAGTGCCTAAGAGGTGCAAACAGAGTTCTAACTCTGCCCAGAGGAAATGGAAATGGGACAAAGAAGGCTGCTGAATGGGACAGCTTTAATACCAAGCTAATTGGAAGGGACCTTTTATCCTCCAGGGCATCGCTTGAGCAAGAATCATGAGACCAGGAGTTACGCTTTTCCCTCTTAGCTTTTTAGAGAGAAGCCAATAAGTAAAAATTACTATAGGAAGAGACTCAGTTCTTGTTGTAAAACCCACTCTAATTATCAAGCATTACTTGCCAATTGAACATAATTAAGTTTTGGTCAGGTCACCTTCAAAAACCAGGGTCTACATAGACTTTCTCAGGACGAGAATAGCATGGTCCAGTGTTCATTTTCTCAGTCCAAAGCCATATCATTTTTTTTCAGAACGATGCATGAACTGTTTCCAGAAAGTCATAATTGTCATATAAGCTTTATTAGATCCATTGTATAGGTAAAGAACCAGAGCCCCAAAGCTGTTGAATACCCTGCTCTGCCTCACAGGAGTATCAGAGGGTGTACCATAAAGCCTCAAGATTCATTTGATTCCTCCTATATTCATTCCTGGAGCCCTGGTGGCATAGTAGTTAAGAGCTCAGCTGTTTTCCAAAAGGTCGGCAGTTCGAATCCACCAGCCACTCCTTGGAAACCCTATGGGGCAGTTCTACTCTGTCCTATAGGGGCACTATGAGTCAGAATCAATCCAAAGGCAACGGGTTTGGGTTTTTGGTTTGGTATAGTCCTTCCCAGGTCGCTGGGTGGTGCAAACAGTTTGTTCTAGGCTACTAATTGAAAGGTTGGTGGTTCGGATCCACCCACTAATGCCGTGGAAGAGATGTCTGTTGACCTGCTTCCATAAAGATTACAGCCAAGAAAATCCTATGGAGCAAAGTTCTACTCTGTAGCACATGGGATCACTACGAGTTGGAATTGACTAGACAGAAACAGGTTTGGGTTTTTTTAGGTTTATAGTCCTTTCAGCTCCAACTTTCTGTGATGAAATGATTTGAATTATGAATTATTTGTTGCCCATGGATTAGCTGTATTTGCAAGTGCACATAATTATTTGTAGACGCAACTATCAGAAGTCATGAAACTCTTCCAACTAAACCAGCCTGAATGTGTCATATCCTTGGAGCTGGTCTTCTCACAAGTCCTTCCTCCACCTGCAGCCCGAATCCAGACCCAGGATGAAAGCATCAAGAGGCTGCCAAAGGACAGCGATATTGTCAGTCACCTGTCCTCCGCTCACTCAGCCACACCCCAAAATAATGGCAACGTGGTCAATTTTGACTCACCAAGCAGCAAGAGTGGCAGGATAGAGACTGTCACCCAATCCGTGCCCCAGAGTCCCAGAGCAGGGCACGGGAGTCTCAGCCCACCTCTTCCTGGCATCTCCAAATCCAGGCAGGAGCACGAAACTCACAGGTGAGGCTTAATGGCAACACAGCTGGAAGTCTAGTTGCCTTGAACATGACACCAGTGATGGCCAAAAGCCAGGAAGTATAGCTTGAAGAGCCTTTGGGGATTCGCATACCTCTATAGTTTCAAGAGGCCAGGGCCTTTAGATTCCAATTCTTCCAGAAAGGCCATGAGACATACTGTGACACCTGGTACTGAGAAGAAATGGGAATGGGTAGGGGGACAAAAATGAGCCCCAGTGGTGCAACAGTTAAATACTCAGCTGCTAACTGAAAGGTTGGCAGTTCAAACCCATCCAGTAGCTCCACTGGAGAAAGACCTGGTGATCTGCTCCAGTAAAGATTACAGCCTAGAAAACCCTGTGGGGCAGTTCTACTCTGTCACATGGGGTGGCTACGAGTCAGAAGTGACTCAACAGCGCCTAACAACAACAAGGGGGACAAAATGTGTCAAACAGGACAAATTCTTCCTTCCAGTCTCTCCACCATATAACCTGTCAGCAAACGCTCCTGCCCACCTAAGGTATGTGTTTCTATAGCCTAGGAAAATGAAACGACTCTTTTATTTTTTATCTTTTACTTTTAGCTCCCTATTATGGGCATATTACTGGCCACATGATTGTCAAGATCTTTTATATTTTAGCTCCTGGCAGGCCATGTTATTAGCAAACAGAAATTTATTTTCTTGCAGTTTAGGAGGCTAGAAGTTTGAATTCAGGGCACCAGCTCTAGGGGAAGGTGTTCTCTCTCTTTGGGCTCTGGAGGAAGGTCCTTATCTCTTTCCAGCTTCTGTTCCTCAGTTCCTGGGAGACCTCCGTGTGGAGTGGCCTCTGTCTTCCCTGTCTGGCTTGCTTTCTTCTATTTCTAATCTGTTCTTTTTATATCTCAAAGTGATTGACTTAAGACACACCATACAATGGCCTCATTAACATAACAAAGAAAACCCTATTCTCAAATGAGATTACATCCACAGGTATAGGGGTTAGGATTCTGACACATATTTTGGGGGAACACAACTTAATCCATAACAATTTTTGAACCCGGTTTGATGAAAATACTGATGGAATTGCTGTCCTAGCTCACAGTACTAGACATTCTCAGTCACCTCTGTCTTAACAGGTATCCATGTGGCTCGAGTGCAAGCACAGGTGACATTCACAGCAACAGACCCTGCACACCTGTAATGCTTCAGAAGCACATGGAAGATATTCACTCCGAACCTCTTTTCCGAAAAGTCTTTCAGCGAAGCAACCCTCCTCTCCACAGACCAGGCACCTCTGCCTTGGAGGCTTATGGTCATCGGCCCCGCACCCCCAAATACTATGTCATTAATGAACGTGACTCTCACAAAAAATCCCATCCAGCGTTCTGGCCAGAAAGACATTTCAAGGTAGATGTTTCAGGTGACATTGTGGAGATGTACCCCAGGAACGTGCGACAGTATGTGCCCCGGGCCCCCCACCAGGCTCGCTCTCCACAGCTGAGTGAAGAAGAGGAGGAGATGCTGAGGAGAGATTTGATCAAGCAGTCTCTGCACCCACATTCCCTCACAGATCTCCACTGGGCCCCTTATTTTTATATTGGTGAAAGATCAGAAAGTCAGAGCCTAGCTCCTGAGGACCAGGGAAGGAGGTACTGCAAGTCTTGGAATGATGGTTTTGAGGGTCAACTGGACAGGCCAGTGTATCTGCACAAGAAGCCACGCTCCTGGCATGTCCAATACCCACAGCACCCTCTGAAGCCCAGAGTTAAGCCCAAGTTTCGACCATCCCTCACGGAATCTGATTCCATGTCGGCGGCATCCAGTAGTGACCAGCAGAATAGCAGCACTGACCAGTACCTCCAGGTCATCCATAGCCAGCCCAAGGTTCCAAGGTCTGTGGGCCAACGCGGCAGGAGAAAGGCCAAATCTGGGCAGGAGCTGACCACGGACCTGAATAACCTGATTTGTTCAAACGTCTAGGGGCTTCCTCTGGTGTCCCATTCATAGAGACAGGCGACGATTAGAGTGCTGGCGTCAGCCTGAGACACATTCAGTGCATGGTCCTTCCCTTTCTGGAAAAACAGATGAACATACCTGGTGGTGTCACAGACTGTGTGGGACATATCTAGTCATCCTGGCTGCTGGCTGAGGTCCTGATATTTACACGGCCACAGCTGCCTATTCTAGAGTAACCACACGCCAGTATGTGTCCAGCACATAGCAGCACCTATAGTGCATTAGACCATCATCATTTCAAGAAAACGTCAGTCCTTTGCCTCCATTTGGGGTGCCTACAAATTGCAGGCAAGCCAGGCCTCTCATCCAGATCACAGAGGCCTACCCTGACAGGTCTGCACTTGTCCTCAATGATATGAGTGAACTGTATGTATCGTCACATGCTCTTTCAACTTATAAAATACAGCCCTCCATAATAAGCACATGGAAATTAGGTAGCTGTCCTGAAAGACTTCACTGTGCTTTGTTGGTACGAATAAGCAATTTAGCAATGACAGGGGTAGCCAACATTTATCGAGAGCTTATGATACTCTGTTTATTGGCCTGTATATCTATATTAATTAGTCAGGATGTTTAGATTGGAAGTAACAGTCTTCCTAAAGGAATTTATTGGCTCATTTAATGGGAAGGATGGGGAATCAAGCTGGCCTCAAGCTCAACTGGAGCCAGGGAGCCAGACATCTTTAGGATCATCTGTTTTTTCACCTCTTACCTCTATTTCTGTGTTTGTTGACCTCATTTTAGCCTACTGCCAACAGGCTTCCTCCATATGGTAGGTGAAAGAAGAATTTCCAGCCACAGAGAATGCCAGGTTTGTACCATCCAGCCAAGGAACCCAGAGGAAAGAGCAGTGTTGTTACCCCCCACTTCTGTATATATAAATCCCAGAGAAGGTCTGTGACATGTCTGGCTTGGATCACATGCCTGTCTTTTGGTCCAATCATGCAGAAAGGCGGAACACTGCAATTAACCTGCTGTGTTGTAGGGCTGTGCCTGTAGCCAATGAGGCAGAGTGTTTTGATTGTCATCCCTTGACAACCATATGTAATACATACTGAAAAAGAACAGCTCCCCCAAAGGAAAGGTTGGGACTGGGGAGGTATGCTGTTAGCAGAAGAAGTGGAGAAAGAAGAACTGGGCAGATAAAAATAACAGCTGTTCGCCACAGTGTTTTACACGCATCATTTCATTCAATCTTCTCAACAACTATATGAAATAGATATGAAATAGGTAAATCATTACCCATTGTCCCCTTTGTACAAGTGAGGAAACTGAGGCACAAAGATCTAGATAACATTCCCAAGATCACACATTTCCTGAGTGACTGAGTAGGATGATACCCAGAGCTCTCTGAATCCAAAAACCTCTGCTCCGTATTATACCAGGCTGTTTCCTTGTTGGAGGGTTTTTATCTTAGGAAGCAGACTAATCAGGTTCATTATCAACTCAAGGTCCAGAGTCAGAGAGACAAATGACCCAAAGAATCAAAAAGCTTCAAAGACAAATACTTCATCATTTCTCTGAAGAGAAGGGTAGAAGAAATCTGCACGTAGCCCTTAGCTTCAGTGATATCTGAATAGGGACTTCAAACTTCAAGGACCTCTGCCCTTTGGAGCTTTCTACTTCCAAGCCATCCTTTCAAAGTTAGATTTGCCATCTAGGCGGTTCTATTGTTTTAGGTGACATGGGATAGGAAAGTGAAGGCTGACATGAAGAATAAACGCTTTTCAAATCCTGGTGCCTAAAGGTTTGGATTAAGAAGATGCTTGTCCTTGGGCCATATATCTAGAGACGGTCATTTTAACCAGGAACTAACCACAGAGCTCTTTCATTGAGTGACAGCCTATGAAATGGAGAACACTTCTAAACAAGGTATCAACATTATGGATTAAGTAATATTATTAATAGGTGACATTACTACATCTGTGAGTGTGCTTTCTAGACAGAGTTTAAGACTACTTCGGTGCAGTGGTTAAGAGCTACAGCTGCTAACATAAAGGTTGGCAGTTCATATCCACCAGCTGCTCCCTGGAAACTATGGGGCAGTTCTACTCTGTCGAGTCAGAATCAACTCAACGGCAATGGGTTTTTTTGTTTGTTTGTTTGGTTTTGGTCTCACACTTAAATCCACCCATTGCACCAATACAATTAGGTTTGCCTCCATAATTCCATGGATGGCACCACTATCCGCTCAGTCACCCATGCTCCACATCTTGGGCATGAGCTTGACTGCTTCAACCACCTTCCCTCATCCCACCCAGTGTGTCAATGAGTAAGCTCTGTTCATCTCTTAAGCATCTCTCAAATCCGGTATATCTCCTGCTTCAACCTCTCCAATGCCTTGCTGCTGCTTTAGTTCAGGTGCTTGTTTTTTCTTTCCAAAATTGTATCCCTGTCTCCTAAGGAGTCTCTATGGCTCCAGGTTTGACCCTCTAGTCCATCTTACTCAGCTACCAAAGAGATCCTTCTAAAACAGACATCTACATGTGTTATGCCCCGTCACTGTTTTGCTGTGGCTCGCTATGGCCTCCAGTGTAGAGTCTGCCTTCCTGGTCACAGCATTCTAAGTTGCTCTTGATGTTGATCAAGCCTTCCTCTGCCTTTTGCTCCAGCTTTATTAACTGCCAATTCTTCAAATGCACCCTGTAGTCCAGGAAAACTTCCAGCTCCACCAACCTCATATGTACTTCTCATCGCTATGCCTTCCCTCAGGCTGATTCTGGAATACCATTTCTCTGGACCTCCAGATGATCACCTCCTACTCATCTGGTAGGCCTTAGATCAGTAGTCATCTCCACTGGCCCAGTATGGGTTTAATGCTCTGTCACCTCTCTTAGCACCTGGACATACTTCTATTTCAGCTACCTAATTTTTAATTTCCAAGAGCTTTTGTTATTGACATTCTCTAAATGTTTTGTTTCACAGCTCCCTGCTATTCCATGAACGTTATATCTTATCGTATCTCTCTGAGGATGTTAATTGTAATTTTATTTCTGAAGTTTTCTTCTGCTCCCTACATTGTCTCTCTTTCATATGAGTTTCTCTCCCCCACCCTCACTTTAGTTTGTTTTGGTCTGTGTTTTGTGTTAGAGGCTTTCTTCAAATGCCTTGGTTACACCTTAAACAAAAATATCCCCTGAAGTCTTCTTTAAACCAAACAATATTTGAGATTAATTAATAAAGAATGTCTGCCTTGAACATCGTGCTCTTTTAAAGAACTATCTATACTAAATGAAATTGACAACAGCAACTCAAAAGATTAGATAGAAAACTTAGGAGGTGGTGAGTTTATGTTAATGGGGAAGGAACAATTTGGAAAAGGAGGGTGAGGATGATCGCACAACTTGAAGAATATAATCAGTGCCACTGAGTTGTACGTGTAGAAGTTGTTGAGGTGGTGTTCTGCTGTGTATATTCTCAACAACAACAACAAAAATAACTAATTTTTAAAAATGCCTTGGCCATCGGCTCACCTTTAAGAATGAAGCTCTTTAAAGCTCTTTGTTCTTTGGTGGGCCTTGCCAATTAGTCATCATCACTGTGGGGGGGGGGGGTGCCGTGGCTAACTCAGCTATTTCCAAAAAGATTCCGAATATGTGTATCTTCTTGTCTTTTCTCCTGGAAAGAATCCTCCAATCTCTCCCTTAGTGGGTTTGAGCCTTGCTGCTGGTGCTTTTAGAGCTCAATAGCAGGTGGAACTGCCATTTTTACTGAACACAGGCTTCTGTAATAGGCTTTCAATTATCCCCCTCCCTATTTCTAGCTTGGCATCTTTGCCCTCCCTTGGCTGTGACTTGTGTCATCAAGGCCAGATTATCAATGGTTTAACCTCACCAAAGTAAACCTCCAGAACTTCTCCTCGAATCAGGGGAGAGACTATTTGTTCTATCAACTTTCAACCAATCCTCCCACTCTTATTCCTATGTGCAATCACCTCTAGCTCCTGAGTTTTTTTGGGTCTTGTGGCATACATTGATTGTCTCTGACCCTCCCTCGCTGCTGGCTGGACGATCTGCTTTCTTACACCTGTTACACTTCTCTTTCTACCTTCCAGCTTCCGCTGGAACAGGAATCTCTCGAATTATCTCCATCTTTAGGGGCTGATGTCATTTTGCTCCTTTTGCTGACATTCTGCCGGAGTTTTGGCAGCAGTGTATGTTCAACCCGCCATGCCTAACCAGGAGTGTGCCTCTGTTCATTTTCCCATGATAACTCTTGTCACTCTGAATTGTATCTGTTTATTTTTCTATCTCCTCCACTAGACCATGAGTGCCTTTGGAGCAAGAATGGTGTTTTCTTCATTTCTGCCTCCCAAGTAACCAACACATAAAAGACACTGTATTTGTTTTCTATTGCTGAATAACAAATGTAGTAGCTTAAAACAATGCACATTTATTATCTCACAGTTTTCATCGGTCAGGAGTCTGGACATGGCTTAGCTGGGTTCTCTGCTCAGGATCTCACCAGACAGCAATCAAGGTGTTGGCTCAGGGTCCTCTTCCAAGCTCACATGGTTGTTGGCAGAATTCATTTCCTTATGATTGTAGGACTGAGCCCCTCAGTTCCTAGAGGAGGCCTGCATTTCCCTACCACATGGTCCTCTCTACACAACATGGCTGTTTGTTTCTTCAAGGCCAGCAAGAGAGTATCTCGCTAGCTTTGAATCTCAAATCTCTTTCTTTTTTATTTTTCAGGTAAGGCTTAGACCCTCTTTTAAAGGATTCATCTGCGATTACGTCAAGACCACCCTTTTGGTTAACTGAGAGTTAACTGATTAGGGATCTTAATTACATCTACAAAATCCCTTCATTTTTGCCATATAATGTGACCTAAACATGAGAGTGAAATCCCATCATATTCTCAAGTCCAAGCACACTCAATGGAAGGGGATCAGACAGTGTGTATACACCAGGGGATAGAAATCTTGGGGGACATCTTAGAATTCTGTCTACTGCAGATACTTTATAAATATTTGTCAAATGTGAATGGGTAGATGAATAAATGAATGAACTGTACTAACAAATTAATCATAAATGGCATGGTAATATGATTATATTCCAAGATCTACTGTCAATTCTAACCAGAAAGAAAAGTTCAGTAAATAATGCCATTTTAGGAATACACCCAGAATAATCCCTTCCCTCAAGTCATGAAAAAGAGGATACACATTTTTAAATTTCTTATCATGACAGATCCTGGAGGTTGCAGTCTGCTCAGAATTCAATGTTTTACAATGCCCCGGAAATGTCTTTTGGAATAAAGGTAACCACAAGAGTTCCATGATCAGGGTTTTCTCTTGCAGGTGCTTGATCTGGGACTGTGGCCTAGAGCTCCTGGGACATTGAAATACTTTTGGAAAAGGCTGGCTCTGGGCCCAGGCACCTGTGGGAGTGCCTCTGTCTGTGTAGAGTAGGGAGACACCTATTAGGACTGGAGGACCATCAGGCCCTATAACATTTCTAACAAAACTTGAGTGTTTTCAATCCACCAACTCATGACCCAAAGTATGAGGATTACCTTTCAATGAGCAGTATAGCTCGCATGCACTCCAGAACTTAGTATTGGGATATGTCTTTAATTTAAAGAAATCTAAAAGTTAGAGAATAGTACAAAGAATACTAAGACAAGCATCCATATTTCTACTGTGTCAACAACTGTTGAAATTTTATCTTATTTCCATCTAGCCATTATAGCCATTTTATTGTTAATAAAGACAGATATAATCAAAGCCCACTCTGATCACCCTGCTAAGTCTCATTCCTCTCACACAACCAAGAGTTTGGTGTATGTCTGTTCAGTCAATTGTTTATAGTTGTGTGTATGTGAATATATATGTAGAAGCATCCACAAAGAATACATATGTTTTACTTACGTAAATGCTATTACACTCGCTTACTTTGGACACGTCATCAAGAAAGACCAGTTGCTAGAAAAGGTCATCATATTTGGTAAAGCAGAGGGCCAATGAAAACGAGGGAAACCCTCAATGAGATGACTTGACACAATAGCCCCAACAATGGGCTCAAACCCAAAGATGGCACAGT
The DNA here is from genome assembly GCF_000243295.1 of Trichechus manatus latirostris. Classification (NCBI taxonomy): domain Eukaryota; kingdom Metazoa; phylum Chordata; class Mammalia; order Sirenia; family Trichechidae; genus Trichechus; species Trichechus manatus. The sequence continues at coordinate 3,787,397 of NW_004444122.1, read as the reverse complement.
ATGAGGCAACATTTTGTTCTATCATATATAAGGCCAGTATGAGTCGGAGCTGACTCAATGGCAACAAATTATACTGCATATATCATTGTACATGTTTATGTTCTTGAGGTCTATCGAAATATATAAATCAAGCTGTCATGGATTGAATTGTGTCCCCAAAACATATCTGTCAACTTGGCTGGGTCATGATTCCCAGTGTTGTTAATTGTGTGCCGTTTTGTAATCTGATGTGATTTCCTTATGTGTTGTAAATTCAGTCATTATGATCTAATAAGATGGATTAGCAGCAGTTATACTGATGAGGTATACAAGATTGGACAGTGTCTTAAGTCAATCTCTTTTGACGTATAAAAGAGAGAAACGAGCAGAGACACCTGGGAACCTCATACCACCAAGAAAGCAGTGCTGGGAGCAGAGCGTGTCCTTTGGACCTGAGGTTCCTGCGCTGAGATGCTCCCAGACCAAGGGAAGACTGATGCATCACAAGGACCTTCCTCCAGAGCCGACAGAGCTTTCTCCTGGAGCTAATGCCCTGAATTTGGACTTGCTGCCTACTGGACTGTGAGAGAATAAACTTCTCTTTGTTAAAGCCATCTGCTTGTGGTATTTCTGTTATAGCAGCACTAGATGACTAAGACATGAGCTTACATATTAGAGCATATATAATAAAATATACAAATACTGCTGTATAATACTTATCCATTTTCTTATTGATGGACATTGAAATTATTTCCACTTTTTTGTGACTAAAAATTATATTGCACTAAACATCTTTTATGTGTCTTCTACTGCGCAGATACCAGTATTTACATAGAGGTGGGTATTGGTACTCCTAAAAGAGAAATTCCTAGCATGTTCAGTTTTACTAGCTGCTTCTCAGTTAGTCTTCACCTATCCAGAACCATGCACATTCCCTCTGCAGAGGCTGAGAGGAGCTTTTTACTGACAGCCTCACTAATACTGATATTATCACACTATGTGATTTTTGCCAACCTGGTGAAAAAACACACCTTCTTATTTTAACTACTTCGTATTGCTTTGATTGCTAGCATCTTTCTCCATGTTGATTGGCCATTTTCTCCTTTGTGAATTAATTGCCTACTCAACACCTTTGCTCGTTTTTTCCGTTCACAGGAGCTATAATCACTGTGAACAGTTTCTCATGAGCTCCTGGCAAAAGCACCACTGGCAATCAGTCAATCAGTCCCATTCTCTTAACTCTAGTCCTTGTTTATAAAAGTTGCAGCAACAGAAAACTACAAAGCTACACTGTCAAAATGCTTCTGAGTCACTGTGTTTTCACAATATTGCTTTGTCTTTTAATTCTGGTGTAAGAAATGGTCAATAAGGGGAGGGGAGTATCTCTGCCCTTTGGCCAAACTACTATTGAGAACATGATCCACAGGATTACTACACCGCTCTCCTAAACGCACAAACTCCTCTTAGGTCTCAGAGTCCAGAACTAGTGTATCCATTAAATATAAAGAGTGAATTTCACTTGATAAGAATAATCTGGTAACTATCTCAGTAACCTAAGGATGCTTCCCTTGGTCACCCTTGTGTTTCCTTACTTATGAATGCCAGGACGGTTACAGAAAGACTTTCTGCACCCTCTGAAAGATTAACTTCCCTTAGTCTAGGGTGGCATTCTTATTTTCCACCTGCTGTCTGTGTGTGTTCCTTATCTTTAGAAATTGCAGGGTTTTGTTGTTTTGTTTTGTTTTTTCTTTATATATTTGCTTATTTTATGATGATGTTGGTGATGGTATCTGCCATCAAGTCAGTTCTAACTCATAGAGACCCCATGTACAACAGAATGAAACACTGCCTGGTCCTGCACCATCCTCACAATTGTTGCTATGCTTGAGCCCATTGTTGCAGCCACTGTGTCAATCCATCTCACTGAGGATCTTCCTCTTTTTCGCCAACCCTCTACTTCACCAAGTATGATGTCCTTCTCCAGGGACTGGTCCCATTGGAAAACACGTACAAAGTGAGACAAGTATTGCCATCCTCGCTTCTAAGGAGCATTCTGGTTGTACTTCTTCCAAGACAGGTTTGTTGTTTCTTCTGGCAGTCCATGGTATATTCAGTATTCTTAGCCAACACCGTAATTTCATGGTAGACACTACATATCCTTATAGAAAGAAGGAGACAGTAAAACATTCTGAGTAAAAATGAGGCTTTGGAAACAGAAACTCTGTGTTTGTGCCACAGCTCTGCCACTTGGTAGTTGTGTGGCCTATGTGACTCTCAGATTCTTAATCTGTAAAATGGGCATAATATTTTCTATCGCATAAAGCCGCGGTATTATCATAGGGATTAAATTAAATAATACAGGTAAAGTGTTTAGGATAGTGTCTGGCAAGCAGTTTAAGTGCTGAGTAAAAATTAGTTGTTACTGAATGGAGAATGAGCATATATATACATGCATGCATATTTAGGTGTATATAGCAACTGCCTGAGCTAACTATTAATAAATATGCATATAATTCTTCATCATTGTCTAAGTAGAAACTAAATACTCCATTTAGGTGCTTTTAGGACTAGACCTAAAACACTTGGGCCCACCCCCTTGGTGGTCAGGGTTAGAGGTCAAGTTCCTGCCATTGAGTCTACTGGTCCCTCTACCCTATATAACTTACAGTTGCTGCCAAGTCGATTCCAACTCATGGCGACTCCACGTGTGCCAAAATAGAACTGTACTCTATAGGGTTTTCAGTGGCTGATTTTTTGGAAGTAGATCACCAGGCCTTTCTTCTGAGGTGCCTCTAGGTAGACTCAAACTTCCAACCTTTCAGTTAGCAGCTGAGCACAGTAACCGTTTGTACCACCTAGGGACTCCATACGCTGTTGTAGTTGCCGTTGAGTCTATTCTACTTATGGTGATCCCGTGTGTGCAGAGTAAAACTGCTCTATAGGGTTTTCAAGGTGGTGATTTTTCAGAAGCAGATCTCTAGGCCTGTCTTCTGAAGCATCTCTGGGTAGGTTTGAACCACCAAATTTTGGTAAGTGATCGAGAGCTTCACCATTTATGCCACCCAGGGACTGTATATACATCTATTTAACATTCAGCTAGGGACTTCAAAGGGTTCTGCTCTGGAGAACTGGGTGCAAGCACCCAAGGACAGCCCTGTGAGGGCCTCTGATCCGTGGAATCTACAGAGCTCAGTCATTCTTTCCTCCCACTGCTCTAGCCAGCTGCTCACCCAGCCCTGTGCAGTCTCCAGAGGCAAAGCTGGCCAGAGCCCTGCCCCAGGGCTGCCCTAACCTGTGAGAACCTCCTGCTGCCAGTTTGTCACAGGCCCTGGGGGGTAGACACTTCTCCAAACATTTCACATAGCCAGGGTGTTACGCTTTTTGGAGCAAAGATTACAGCCCCTTGCAATGCTCAATATCAATGCTCCATGCTGCATTCTGATAAGTGTAAAAATCTATCGAATGTTTACTGTCTGACAAAAGCCACTTTCTACTGCAAGACTTGCTTTCACTCAGCTTGGTTTGCACAGCGTTATATCCTTCCCAAAACTCTAATGGGCTCCCAGCCTGAGAAGGTCTCCTAGCTAGAGCTTTATAGAAATACTCTACACTGAATTTTTTAAGTGAGTTTTTTTTTTAATTTAAAAGTAGTACATGTTAGTAATTAAAATAATTAAACAGTATACAATATAAAATGAAAATGGAATGTCCTTTGATATGTCTCGCCTCTGTTAACAATTTATTCTTTCCCTTTTGAGAAGTGAATTTTCTAAATATATATAAGTTTGTCTCTAGCTGTTTCTTATTCTATCTATCTATATACACATATGTATGTATAGGGTCGCTATGAGTCCAGAATCAACTCGACAGTAACGGGTTTGGTTTTTGTATACACACATATATATTACCTATATATGTTTACTGTGTGCCAGGCACCATTCTAACTTCTATTCACCTGTTAAATCATTTGACTCACATCTTAACCCTATGAGTTCATCCATTGTTGTCGACTCACTTCTGACTCATAGCCACCCTATAGGACAGAGTAGAACTGCACCGTTAGGTTTCCAAGGCTGTAAGCTTTACTGGAGCAGACTGCCAAGTCTTTTCTTTCACGGAACTGCTGGTAGGTTTGAACTGCCATAAAGTTCTTAACCCTATAAGTGAAGTATTAATATTTTTCTCATTTTCCAAATGAAGACACTTAGTTCTGGAAGGGTCAATAATTCGTCAAGGTCACAGCTAGTAAGTGGTGATGCTGGGATTTGAACCTAACCGATATGACTCAAGCACCTGTTCTCTTATCCACATGCCATTCCCTACAATTTGCATGTTTTTCACTTTATATATATATATATATATTATTATTTTGGATTTAATTGTGTCCCTAAAAAATATGTGTTGTAATTCCTTTATCCCTATACTTCTGTAATTCATTTGGGAAGAAGGTTTTCTTTATTATGTTAACGAGGCCATATCAGTGCAAATTTCACCATCTTCCTGCCTGGTTGAAAGCCTTTGTGCACGCAGGGGAGCCATGGTGGTGCAATGGTTAAACATTCAGCTGCTAATCAGAAGGTTGGCAGTTCAAATCAACCAGCCGCTCCTTGGTAACTCTGTCGCTATGAGTGGGAATCGACTCGATGGCAATGGGTTTTTTATGGGTGCACGCAAGGCAAAAGTCCACGTTCCTTAAACAAGCCTATGATGTTGCTCATGACCTGTCCTGGCCCTCATGACTCTCTACCACTGGCACTCGCAGAGTCTCCGGGCTCCAGGGCCCCTCCCAGTACCGGACAGGCAGGGAGCGGATCCCGCAAGACTGCCGGGTGTGCCCAGGACCTGCCCAGGACCAGCCCAGGCTGTGACGGAGACTGCAGAATCCGGCCCTGCGGGCCTCGGACTCTGCCAATCCCAGAGCCAGGCGGGGTCCACCTGAGGGTGGGGACCAATCCGGAAACGGGGGGCGGGGGCGGGGCTCCAGGCTCCGCCCAAGGTCCGGGCGTTCAGGCCTTCCATATCCAGGTTCTGCCGCGGCCACCACCGCCCTCCACCTGCGGCTCCGCGGCCACGCGCAGCTCCCGACGCTATGGACCCGGCTCTGGCCGCGCAGATAAGCGAGGCGGTGGCCGAGAAGTTGCTGCTGTACCGGCGAGACAAGTCAGGCTGGAAGATTTGCCGGGAAGGCGTGAGTGAAGAGCTGGGCGGGAAGGGGTCTCGGTGGCCTTTGCTCCCTGATTCCTGGGTCCAGGATGCCTCCAGTCTCCTCTCCTCGCTTTTTTCTCTGCACCCCTATTTCCCGGAGCTGGATTGAGGAGGGGAATCCACTCGGGGTTGCTTCCTTAATAAATACTTTCTCTACTATGCTCACAATGACCCCATCAGGAGGTAAGTATTTGCCCCTTTGGTTGAATGACTCCTCCAACGTCGCTTGGCTGGTAAATAATAGTTAGATTTGGTACCCAAAACACCAGGCTTCCAAGCCTTTACTCTGTTTGCACAAGCCCCTCTCTTTGTTGTTCCCAGAGGGTGGCGTGGGAATAGTTTTGCTTACTTGACAAGTTCTGATTTTTAACAAATAGCCCTAAATTGCTCAGGGAAACAAAATGCACGTTGGCTATTAAGGTGGTTTGAAAACCACCCAGAGCTCTTAGAGTCAGCCGATGAAGAGCCCTTTCTCCATCCGAGGCAGTTAGTACAGGATTAGTCTCGGCTGGGTGACCTTGGAAAATTGCGTCTCGCCAGGCTTTGGATTCCTCTTCTGTAAAACAGGAATTGAGCCTGGTGGTGGCTCAGCCTGCGATTCTAAAACTCTACAATTCTGTGCCTTTTCACAGAACGGAGTTTCCGTTTCCTGGAGGCCATCTGTGGAGTTTCCAGGGAACCTGTAAGTGCACACCTTGTGTTAAGTTCGTCAGCACTGCCGTGCCCTTCCTGATACCTCTTCCACCTGTCTGCTTCCTGAAAGATTCCAGTCAAGACTAGCACCCTGGGGCCAGTTCACCAGGGTTATTTTCCAGGACACCATTACCTTCTGTTTCTAACTAAATCATTTTCAGCAATCCATGTTCTTGTGAAAGCTTACTGTCCATTTCTGCAGGCCTACAGGGAGGTGAGCTAGTAAATTTCAGCCATTTCTCTACAAGGCTGCCCTAAAGATAGATGGCAGACGTGGCATGGTTCACCCTGTAGTCCTCATAAAACCAAGCCGGTTGCCATGGAGTCAACATGGCGACCCCATATGTGTCAGAGTAGGACTGTGTTCCATTAGATTTTCAGTGGGTGATTTTTCGGAAGTAGATCACCAGGCCTTTTGTCTGGAGGAGCCCTGGGGGTACAGTGGTTAAAGTACTTGGTTGCTAACCAAAAGGTCAGTGATTTGAACCCACTAGCAGCTCCATAGGAGAAAGATGTGGCGGTCTGCTTCCGTAAAGATTTACAGCCTTGAAAACCCTATGGCGCAGTTCTACTCTGTCCTGTAGGGTTGCTATGAGTTGCAATGGACTTGACAGCAGTGGCTTTGGTTTTTGGTTTTCTTCCAAGTCTTCTTTGGGGGAACTTGAACCTCCAACCTTTTGTTTAGCAGTGAGCATGTTAACCATTTGCACCGCCCAAAGACTCTCTAGTCATTGGATAGAATCTTAAATAAACAAGTTTGACTGATGCCTTGGGGTCAGATTCCTTTTTGTGCTCCAGGTACCGAGGAGAAGGAATTGTGTGTGGGACCCCAGAGAAGGTGTGGGACTGCGTGAAGCCGGTCACTGGGGGCCTGCGAGAGAAATGGGATGAGAATGTGAGCAGTTTTGAAGTCATTGAAAACATCACTGATGTAAGTCATTTCCAAGTCTGCTATCGCAATGACAGCGTCAGGGTCCTGCTGCAGTAACCTGACTCTGTCTCCCGTGGAGGGGTTCTGTGACACCTTTTGACAAAGGGGGCTATCCTGTAGACCCCTGATGCCCAGTAAGCACAGGCAGCCCTCTGCTTGCAACACTGTAGCCCAGGTATGAGTAGGAAGTAGTGTGTTCCAGAGAGTCATAGAAACCCTAAACAGAGCTGAGAGAACATTGCAGCAGCTGATAAAGATGCACAGTCTCCCTGTGGGCTCTGAGGTCACAGAAGCCGGTGTCTGGAACCTCAGCACTAGGTTCCTCAGCTCTAGGTGTCTGGAACCTCACTAGCCCCATCAGCACTAGTCTGAAAGGTTGTTCCTTGATGGGGACATGGTAATTGTAAAAATGGCCTGGCAGTGGCGTCTAACCTCCTTTAAGTTCACAAGGGGGAAGAAGAATCAAGATCAACAGCCCAAGGCTGAGTCCTGTGAGGTGAAGGTCAGACATGCCTCCTCCCTTTGCCATTTTTACCAATTCTGACACCAACCATCCCTCCCATGGCACTGCCTACTTCTCTGCTGTGTTCAATAATTCATTGCAATTGCCACACAGAGCTCACAGACCGTCCTCACTATTATGGGGTTTATTAAGGAAGTGACAGGTTACAGTTCAGGTTGAGGAACACTCAGGATACAGTTCTTTCATTAAGACAGCCTCTTCCCAGCATGCTTGTAAGCATGCCTCTCCCTGGCCTTCGGACTCTGCCCTGATGGAGCAAGCGTTACAAAGATCTTTTAGCTCTACCGGTAAGTGCCCAGAGGCACGCCACTCTGCCAGTAAGCCTCAGCCCAAAAGCACTCTGCTTTCTCGCTCCATGGGCTGGGAAGCCCACTGCATCATCTCCTGCCAGTCTTTCCTGCCACCGTTTCTCTGCTACATGTTCTTGCCGTCTTCAGTGTTACAGCTCTTTCTCTCTCTGTCTCCTGGTTCCAGGAGCTTCTCAGCACAGGAATCCCGGGTCTAAAGGATGTGCTTTGCTCTTGTCTGTTCTTCCCTGATGGTGGTGGAATCCTCTCTTTCCCATCTCTGGGATGGCTCATTTCAAGCCCAGCAGAATGGCAAAACTGACCAGCCACAATTACCCTATTTGTAGTCCCCCCCAGTCACTTGGGTGGGAGTTACAAGACCATGGCAAGAAAGGTCACATGAAATCAATCCATCACACCACAGTAATGAATTAAGAGAGCCCTGGCCAAGGAGTGTGGATTCTCTTCCAGCTGTGGAACCATGCCAAGTGGTGGCTTCTGGATTACAGTTTCCTCATTTGTAAAATGTGTGTCATCTAGACCAGCACTGTCCATTAGAACTTTCTGTAATGATAGAAAGAAGTGTTCTGTAACTGCACTATCAAATGCGGAACCACTAGCTCCACGTGGCCATTCAAAAAAACAAAACAAACCCACTGCTGTCAACTCGATTCTGACTCATGGCAACCCCATGTGTGACAGAATAGAACTGTGCTCCATAGTCCCTGGGTGTTTCAAACGGTTAACATACTCAGCTGCTAACCAAAAGCTTGGAGGTTTGAGTTAACCCACAGGTACCTCCAAAGAAAGGCTGGGTGGTCAGCTTTTGAAAAATCAGCCATTGAAAACCCTATGGAGCACAGTTCTACTCTGACACACGTGGGGTTGCCATGAGTTGGAGTTGACTCGGCAGCACAGAATTAGAATTAGAATCTATCCCCTCTGTCTCTGTGTGTGTATATGTGTATTTTTTTTTTTTGCAGTTGCCTTTTATTATGGTGTTACTTTTTTTCCACTTCTAGTAGTCAAACAGTTTCCTTTTAAAATGCATTTACCTAAAAGTTTTCAAAGTAAGCACATTTAGAGAAAAATATTAAGTAACTAAGGATAGATGATACCAGATTTGACAAGAAATTGTGAAGATACTATGCAAATAATGATCCACAAATAACTGAAGTTTAGGAACCAAGGATCAAAGTCCTTAAAAGAGAATACAAATGAAATTACAGAATGACCACATATAGAATTTTCTTCCTGAAGGTGAAGGGCAAACATGCAAGTATGCTTGGACCTCTTTGTCTTTGTACGATGACTGGTGGATGGTGAGGAAGAATGAAGGGCCTAGAAAATTGTAGGATGATACCAGAGCTGCCGTAGCAATGATTAAAATGATAAGCACCATTACTTACTGAGTCTTTTTATACTGTGTTACATGCTCAAGCACTTAAACTGAAACCCTGGGGGAGGGAATCGGTTTCGAAGAGGTAAAGAGCCAGCCCGAGTTCACACAGGTTATAAGAGGCAGAGTGGGAGTTGAGAGCTGGCCCGTGACTCCAGGTCCCCAGGCTTGTAGCCATCACTCACCCCACCTTCCAGAGCAGCTGCAGAGCCTCTTTGTAACCCCCAGCCTTCATCCAGCTCCAGTCCTCAGTCCCGCTGACCTGATCCCTCAGAGGCCCCACAAATGATGTGCTGTCCTTGTGGCTGCTTTGTAAACACCGTTCTTTCCCCAGTTTGCCAGAACCACAGAAAGCCAGGTGCTCACCCATGCTCAGTTCTACTTCGGTGCAGATTGTTCTTGCCTTCTTGAAGTTTGGGAAGGATGCTGGTGGAGTCCCCCTCCCTCCTGTAGGCACCCTGGTTCATCCCCAAGGGGAACTGGCATACTTCCCCACCCGGGGCTGCTGAGCCAGGCTCTACTGGACCCTCAATCCCTATCACCCACTTCCCTGAAGGCTGGGCCCGAGTCAGCACAAGTCAGCCAGCTCCCTGTCCTCTGTTAGTGCAAGGATCTTCTAACTTTTTGCTTGCATACCTCCAACATATTTTTTGAGAAATTATATATTATCCCCCACATATCTAGTTGACAGGTAACATTTAGTTGACATCTAACGTTTTCATAAGTTGCAAAGCATGTAATTTTTGACATACAATAAATATAACAATTTAAGATAAAGCAATGACATTCTTGTAAATGTATCTAAATAACATAAATTTTCATTTACCATTAGTCATTTAAAAAATACATGAGCAAACACTTCTAAAATAGTTGGATATTTTATATAATATTTTTCCTTGAACTCAAATTTCCATTCCACTTAGTCCACTGAATTTTATCCAAATATAATCATCTATTTATTCATGAAATGCTTTTATTGATCATCTTGTCACACTTCTGTACATCATAAATATGTGGTAAATTGATGTTATATATATTTAAAAGTCATTTCCTCTGATTATAAGACTGAGTGTTAAAAAAAATCTGGATTGAGTTATGATTGTAATTTATTTAAATAATATGGTTATATTACAAATTTTGATGAAGAACTGTTAAACATAAAAAGTAAAATATTTTGCATCTCTCAATGAGATGAATGGGAGCTCTTTTTTCTAATTAGTTCCTGTGTCCATGAAGAGATAGCTTACTGCTGGAAAGATACAGCCTTCAATAGACATGAACAGCACAAAGAAGGGGAAGTATGAGCTATGGTAAGCTCAGGTTTACAAAAACACAGAGAAGCACTGACAAATGATAGCTTTTTATCATTCCTAAAATAACAAAAATGCAGAGAAATGGCTGTTTCTGGCAGATTGGTATTTCTCAGCATGTTTTTAACAAATCTCAAATATTTTGAATTCTAAGACATGGTAGATAGGTGAATGGGTGAGTGGATGGATAGATAGGATACAGAGATGGATGGACGGATGGATGAGTGGGTGGGATGGATGGATGGATGAATGAGTAGGTGGATGGATGGATAGTTTGGATACAGGGATGGATGGATGAATGATAGATGGGAGGGAGGGAGGGAAAGCCACAACCATGCCATGAGTTCATTGCATTTATAACATGTGCTGCCACCTTCAGTATTTCTCACCAATGTCCTCTTCATCTTGGTCTTCAGATACTCTCCTTCAGGAATGATGTATTTTTTAGCAGTTATCAAGGGTGAAGGAGTATGGTTATTAAAAAAAAAAAAATCACTTCTGCTACCACCTCTACAAAATATCAGAATTCAGAAAAAGCACATTACTTTGTTTCTAATACCAAGCTTACGCCTTTAATAAGACCGTGCTTAAGGAAGGGGAAGACATGAAATTCTGACACCAGTGTGTAGTGCCTTGATTAAATATTGAAACTAATATTCCTAATTGTCCCTCTGGCACCCTGGGGACAATGCGTGATAGGATGATTTCAGATGGGTGGGAGCCATGCGTGATTTTTCCAGTGGGAGAGGGACAAGTGGGCAGGGAGACCTGCATGAACGTGCAACTCCCTCTCAGACAGGTCATTTCAGGAAGAAGGACACATGGAGGTTGGCTCATCTGGAAACCGAGTCCCAAACCCCCTATTGAAAAGTGCTCATGTACCCCCAGGAATCACATGCCCACCTTGAGAACTAATACTCTGAGGTCAAAGATGTCTCTACCAAAAGGTTTCTCAACACCACATGGCGCCCGAAGTCTTAATACCAAACGGAGATGAGGAAGAGACATTTTCCAATCCCTTCTCACCCCTAGACTTCTTCAAATGTAACCTGTGCTTCTTCATTGTGACCTTGAGACAGCTGGGGTCTTGCTGGAGGAGGGGATAGTGGGACAAAGTGGATCGGGGTGGCCTTAGTTTAGGAAATTGGAGAGTGGACAGATGGGATATTCTGAAATTGAGTGAGGCTTGAGAGGTGCTCCCTCATAGAGCCACCGCTAGGGTGAAAGCAGAGTGCCACCTAGGGCACAACTGTTAAGGAGGCACTTACTCTCAAGGTTGTGCAAGTGCAGGGTTGGCCTTAAAAAGGCATGCCTCCTTAAATGTTGAGCCCTAGTGCCTTTCTTGCCTCACCCTAATCCTGACCCTCTTCAGATTCCATTTCCACCATGAACTTTGTAGGTAAGTTCTTTAACCTTTCCAAGTCTCAGTTTCCTCACCTGTCAAATGGGTTAATAATACTTATTTTCTCAGAGTTTTTGTCAGTATTGGTCAATGAGGGATAAAAGAGAGCTTTGATCCCACCAGGCTCTTGCTAAGTACTCAATAAATGGCAACTCTTATGATCCCTCTTGGGACATAACTAACTTAAAGAGTGACAAGATGGCCATGTGCAACCAATGTCAGTCTTAGGTTTTAGACACGGGGTATATTTCAGTGAAAGTTAGCTCTTTTAGGAGGGCCTCATTCTTGACCCTCCAGGTCATTGTGCCAATGTTCTGTCATTGCTGTCCCTGCTTTCCAGACCCTGGGTAAGGGAATGGGTTGATGAGCCCAGGGGTGGAGTAGGGATGGTGAGAAGATATCTGGCCACCAGATGCAGCTGGACTCCCCTTTGCTTTGGCAGACACTGTGCGTAAGCAGAACCTCTACCCCCTCAGCTGCCATGAAGCTCATTTCTCCCAGAGATTTTGTGGACTTGGTGCTCATCAGAAAATACGAGGATGGGACCATCAGTACCAATGGTGAGCGATGGCTCAGGTGCTGCCTGGGCTTTTGTGGGATGCGGGGGTCTTTCTCCTCTGCACCCTCTCAGTTCAGTGGACCAGATGGAAGTCACCAGAGAACTCACTCCTTGGGTCTTTCTTCTGTGCTGCTTGCTTTGTGGACTTTGGGGGGATTCTGGGTCATGCGGGTCTGAAGTGGAAGAGTCACCATGCCAATAACTTCATTTTTAAGTCTCAGATTTATCAGTGCCTTTTTTATTCCTGCTGAGGCTCATAGTTTGCACCTGCAGGTTCGAGTTTGGCTTCACAAAATCTCAGCGTGCAGTGATTCTGTGAACCCATGGGAGTGCCAGTCTGAGAGGGCTGTGATGCTGGTTTCTTGTCTTCTTTCCAGAGAAGAGCAATGCTCCTGCCACTGCGCCTTTTATAACACTTCCTCCTGAAAGCTCCTGCCCCTGCCATTTTCTCTGAATCTCCACATGGAGGTAGACGCTTCTGTGGGCTGCGGTTTGAGGGGTGCATCTTCCTCCTTCCACCTGCAAGCCTTACATTCTGAAGTGTTCTTTTCTCTAATATTCTGGCAGGCTTGGGGAAGCCAGCTGTGTGAAGATATGTGTGAGTGTGTGCATGAATGCGAATGAGCGAGTGGGTGTGAGTTTTATGGAAGAGTTTGTGTGAATGTGTGTATACCTTTGTGTGCATGTGTATTTGAATAAACATGAGAGTGTGTGCACGTGAGTGCATATGAATGCGTAAGTTTGAGTCTGTGCACGAGTATATGTTGGATGAGTGTGTATGATGTGTGCATGTATGTGAGTGAATGCATATGAGCGTGTGCGTGTGTGTGAGCATGTGAGTACTGTATGAGTTTGTTCACGCATGTGTGTGAATGTGTATGAACGAGTGTAAGAATTTGTGTGCATGTGTGTGTGTGAATGTGTATGAGTGAGTTTGTGCATGTATGTGAGCATATGTATATGAGTGTGTGTATGTCAGTGTGTGTGTCTATGAGTTTGTGTACATGCGTGTGTCTGAATGTGTATGAGTGAGTGTATGAGCATGTGAGAGCGTGTATGAATTTATGTGCATGTGTGTGCGTGAATGTGTATGAGTGAGTTTGTGTGCATGTGAGTGTGTATGAGTGTGTGTCTGTGTGCATGTATGTGTGAGCATGAATGTGTGTGTGTGTTTGGGTGTAAGGGGCATTGGGGAGAGTAGGCGGGAACTCAGGGCCAAGTAATAGTCCTCTTGCTGACTTCCCTAGCCCCGGGTCATTGGGTCTGCATGCACTCTGGGTGCCTGTCCTAGTTGTCTAGTGCTGCTTTAACAGAAGTACCACAAGTGGATGGTTTTAACAAAGAGAAGTTTATTTCCTTACAGTAAAGTAGGCTAAAAGTCCAAATTCAGGGCATCAGCTCCAGGGGAAGGCTTTCTCTCTCTGTCGGCCTTCTTCTCTTCAGTGTTCCCCTGGACTAGGAGCGTCTCCACACAGGGACCCCGGGTCCAAAGGACACACTCTGCTCCTGGCACTGCTTTCTTGGTGGTATGAGATCTCCAACTCTCTGCTTGTTTCCCTTTCCTTTTTATCTCTTGAGAGATAAAAGGTGGTGCAGGCCACACCCCAGGGAAACTCCCTTTACATTGGATCAGGAATGTGACCTGGGTAAAGGTGGTGTTACAATCCCACCCTAATCCTCTTTAACATAAAATTACAATCACAAAATGGAGGCCAACGACACAATTCTGGGAATCATGGCCTAGCCAAATTGATACACACATTTTTGGGGGGACATAATTCAAACCATGACAGTGCCCAACGAAGACAGGTCAGTGACAGCTGCCTGACTGTCTGCAGTTCTAGTTCACTGACCATCTGCTCTATCTTCCAGCTACCAATGTTGAACATCCGTTATGTCCTCCGAAGCCGGGTTACGTGAGAGGATTTAACCACCCTTGTGGTTGCTTCTGTGAACCTCTTCCAGGGTAAGAATAATCTTCTGAATTGAATTACATTCTCCTTGTTTAACTGTGGCCATTCCATTAAAATGGGCACATTGATTAGGATTCGCAATAAAAAAAAATGCCTCACAGCTCTTTAGGCTTCGATGTTACAAAACACTATCATGTACACATCAGTGACATAATACGTGACATATAAAAAGCTTGTTGCCACTGAGTCAGTTCCGACTCATAGCAACCCTGTAGGACAGAGTAGAACTGCCCCATAGGGTTTCCAAGGCTGTAAATCTTTACAGAAGCAGACTGCCACATCTTTCTCCCATGGAGCGGCTCGTAATTCAAGCCACCGACCTTTCAGTTAGCAGCAGAATGCTTAACCACTGCACCACCAGGGCTCCTAATACGTGACAGTACCTAGCAAGTGGGAAAGAATCATGGAGAGGAATCATTCCTGTTATTCTTAATTTGGAGAATCCTGCCTCCAGCTCCCTGGGTCAGGTTGGACAAGTGTCATGGTTGTACTGAGCAGATGAGGTTAAGTGCTCTCTTTCCAGGGTCAAAGGCTGGGAGGTCGGCAGAGCAGCACCTGGGTCCCAAGTATTCTCTTGGGTGCTCTTTGAGCATGATCTACCAGCCTGGAGCAGCTAAGAGGATAGTAGTTGCCACCCCACATTCCAGCTGGTGATTGTCACCCCAGACAAAGAATGGGATGAGGTGCCCAGGCACTGAAGGACGACTCTGAGACCACACTTTGAGCTGGCGGCAGAACTGAGCTTGGGAACTATTCTGTTCCCATTTTCTCACAGTTGTGGCCAGGTTTTTACCAGGAGCTTTTATGTGCAATTCAGGTCACTGGTGGCTCCTGGAAGCCAGCCAAGTTGACAATAAAAGAAATTGCACCTAAGGTGTGTCCCATTGTAACCTTGCAGTCCCTGTATGTCCACCAGGATGGGGAAGAGTCTTTGCTCTCAGCACACAATCCGAAGAGATGGGCCTTGGTGCTGTAATGTTTTACTAAACACTCAGACCCAGAACCTCTGGGTAATACTCTTAGCTAATCTGGCTTTTTAAACATCTCTTAAAAGATGGTTTTTAAACATAGTAAAATTGTGTGAGTTTGATAATACCATAATGGGCTCCAACACACACATGCAAACATACTCCTGCACTCAATTTTGACTCCCCAGATACAGAGCTGTCTCAGTAAAGAACCAGATGGTATGCGGTGGAAAACCTACACCATAAGTTTAAAGAGCCTGCCATGGCTGCCATTTAGGACCCCAACTAAGTCCAGGTTTTGATCATCGATGTGTTATCTCTAATCTCTGATCAAAAGGAGGGAATGATTTAGGGGATAATATTGGAGCCATTATTCTTTGTCCTTGAGTATAAAGAATGTGACCCAGCTGGAGCTGGACTCATAAGGCCCCACAAAGACCCACAAGGACACATCAACTGGGCCCTGAGGTATAAAGACAATAGCTAGGACAATCTGGGAAAACATCTTTTAGGGAGCCTTTCACATAAACAAATCATAAACAGCACAAAAGACCCACATACTTTTCACTCTTATCTTTTTTATTAACATTCAGTGAATAGTAAGGTTTGTTGGACCAGTGAAGACCCTGCTGACTGTCATTACTGCAACCTGTACCAATGACTGTTAAGAAAGACAATTAAAAAATGTAGAGTCACAGTGATTTAGCAGTTTTTAGCCCATCTGTGAAAAGGTGAAGCTTTCAATGGTTTTGCCCATTTGTAATGTTAGTACATACTGATGATTCTGTCACGTTCCTTGGACTCTGACAGACATGGCTGTAGCAGCATATTTGTCTGCTTGCCCGCTTTTGCCTGTTCTGTAATATTCCTTGGATTCGAGCAGATATGGCTCTGGCAGCATGCTGTCCATTTCCTGCTTTTGCCTTTTTGAATATATGCCAAATAAAACCTTTATTTTTGCTTTAAAAACAAACACACAGAGAGCTGTCCTAGATCCAATGACTTGGGCTGAAGCTGCTGACCTCTGCCTCTCTCTTCTCCTCTTGCCTGGCCGAGCCAGGTGTTGGGACCCACCCACGTCGCCAGGTCTCATGGAGAGTGATTTTCAGGATAAGAGGCAGAGCCCTTTCTTCTTAGGGGCTGGTTGCCATGGGAACACACAAGGTGAAGAGACCAGCACATCTCATGTCAGGTAGCAAAGATGATTGCACGGATTTTGCAAATGGAGTGACCGGGGTCAGGATGGTTCCATGAAACCCAGCTAGCACACAGGTTTTGACCTGAGCCTTGGTCTTCCACCTCTCATCAGCCTGATGAAAAGCACTTTATGTTCCTAGGAAAGCTTTATGTTGAAGTCTGCCGCATGCAGAGCTCTTCTCGTAAGTCTGAAACCCACAGTGATGATTATTCTCTTATCATTCTACCAGAACAGGTTTGTTCCAGGCACTGTGGAACAACGGCAGCAGCAAACACTTCCACAGCAGTGCTGTGTGTCAGGCCCTGCTCTAAGCACTTTGCATAAATGTATTCATTCTTATTCTTACAACAACCCTAATGTGCTGTTAGTATTCCCATCTTTTAGATAAGGAAACTGGGGCACAGAGAGGTTAAGTAAAAATGTCCACAATCACATAGCCAGGAGGTAATAGAGCCAGAATTTAAACCCAGGTATTTGTCTCCAGAATCTCTGCTCTTGATCCATTTATTGACCTCTCAGAACAGATAAACTCCTGTTGGAGTTGAGATTTTAGTGGGGGCAGTGGGGACAGACAAAAAACAAACACTCAGGTCATAGCAGATGTATACACGTGTAATTTTCAGAGGTTGGTAAGTGCTTTGGAGAAACCTAAAGCCAGATGCAGATGCCAGGGAAAAGTGAGAGTGGGCCTCACTGGTAGATGGCATTTGAGAAAAGTGCTAATAAAGGAGCCATGGCTTATCTGCGGGGAGTGTTCCTAGCAGAGGGCTGAGCATGTCCAAAGTCTCTGAGGTGGAAGCAGGCGTGAGGCATTTAGGGACCAGCTCAGAGGCTGTTGTGGCCGGAAAAGTGAGCAAGGGGAGAGGGTAGGAGTTACGTTCAGAGAGGTAGGAGGGCCAGATCCTATAGCATCTTGAGGCCATTGTGAAGCCTTGGTCATTTTCCTGTCAATAAAATGGGAAGCCATTGGAGAGTTTTGAGCAAGTGGGACCTGCTCTGACTTCAGCTTTAACTGGACGACATTGGCTGCTGTGATGAATCTAGAATGTAGGAGACCATGAGCAAGAGCAAAGGAACTAATTAGGCACTGTGGTAGTCTAGGTGAGAGATGGTGGTGGTGACAGCTCAGAGTGGCAGCTGCAAAGGAGAGGTGTTGGATTCCGAGTTGTTTTCAAGGTGGAGGAGTCTATTATAGTGGAAGCATTTCTGGTGACCTGCTTCTGTAAAGATTACAGCCAAGAAAACCCTATGTAGCAGTTCTATTCTGTAACACATGGGGTCATTGTGAGTCAGAATCAGCTTGATGGCAAGGGGTTTGGTTGTTGGTTCTTTGCCCAGGAAGTATGCTAAGTGCTTTACACTTGCTGTCGTAATGAATCCTTATAACAAACTGGGAGTGGGTATCTTTATCCCAGCCTTCTCTATGAGGAGACTGGGCAACTTGCAACAGTTCTCTGAGCCCCTTTTTCTCATTCTGTTAATGTCTCATAATGGTGTACATGCAATAGTCATTATTTACTGTGGTCACTTTGTGATGTGTTGATTTTGCCTCTTCCCACACATCGTCAGCCATATGTTTTTCCTCCCATAAAGCCCAGTGCTCACTCAAAGGGGAACATGGTCGCTGAGTAAAAGTTCTCATTTACCCATCCATACTTCTAACCCAAAGAGATGTCTGCATGGGGGATTTTAGTTCAGAGGTGCCCAATCATGGCAATACCTCAGAATCCTGGGAGGTGGTAAGGAGGACCTTGGGGGCAAGTGCTGTTAAAAATACAGATTTCTAGTCACCCCCTCCAGACACACTGATTCAGTAGGGCTGGTGGTGCCTCAAGAACTGGTATTTTTAACTCACGCCTGCGCAGATGGTTCTGATGAAGCCACTCAGGAGCAGCATTCAGAAACCATTTATCCCAGAGCTATGTTTTGCCAACACATACCTGTTTGAAGGCGTTAGGACTACAGTCTCAAGTCGAGCAATGCGGTAGTCGTCTATGGATCCTGACTGTGAGCAAAGCTCTGGGTGCTAGTCCTCATGGGTATCAGCAAACTTGGCCTTAACATGCTATGTAGGGTTCCTGATAAGGCACTTCTGAGCAGGTGATTAGGGAGGGAGATGATGCTAATGACTGCAGGGACAGGAGGGTTGGATATGTTATAAATGGAATATATAAAGACTATGGGAGTCCCTGGGTGGTGCAAACAGTTAATGCACTTGGCTACTAACTGAAAGGTTGGAAATTTGAGGCCACCTAGAGGCACCTCGGAAGAAAGTTCTGGAAATCTACTTCCCAAAAAATCAGCCATTGAAATCCTATGGGGCACAGTTCTACTCTGACACACATGGAGTCACCATGAGTTGGAATCAACTCAATGGCAACTATTCTATAGGAGTCCAAAGAACCGTGGATACCCATCCAATATCTGCCGCAGGAATTGAGAAGGATTTTTTTTACACTGAATTGTGAAAGTAGGGCAGGATTTCAACAGGTAGGTATAATGAGAGATAGCATTCAAAGCAGAGGGAAGAGTAAAAGACAAGGCACCAGCAAGGATATACAGTGTGAACCTGTAACAGTAGGTCATTGGAGAAGAGAGGGGAAGGAAGGTTGGTGCCAGGTTAAAAAGGGCCGTAAATACTGTGCTAAAGACTACTAATTATGTGGATTGTGGGTGACCATTCTTGGTTTCTGAGCAAGTGATTAGCAAGAAGAGTCCTGAGCTTAGAAGGTTTATCTTGTATCAGTGAGCAGGATGGATTGGTGCCAGATGAGACTGGAGGCAGAAGGTCTACGTGGGACAGTGCTATTGAAAGTGTAGGTGAGAGGGGATGAGACCTTGAGCTGGCCCAGTGAAAGTAGGAGCAGAGAGAAGAGTGAAGGTCCCAGCAAAGGTGGAATGGATGGAGGTTGGTGAGCAAGGCAGAGGGTGTATTCTGAATGATGCTGAGGCTTTGAGATTTGAGGAAGTCCCTGCTCTTCAGGCTTCATGCTCCATGGTGAGACAGGGCATGAGCAGAGGAAAAAAGCCACCGCCAGGGTAGACATGCCATCCCGCACTGTTGTTCACGTGCTGGCCCCGTCCCTCTCTGGGCCTCAGCTGCCCTGTCTAAACAACCTTGGGTGGACAGCTTCCTAAACGGTCTCAGTTCCAACTCCTTGACCTGCATGTCAGAAGACACTGGATGGACAGATGCAATGCTGTGTGGGGTTCCTGATAAGGCTCTTAATATGCTGTTGATGGCTCCATTCAACTAAAATGCCAAATGGAGGAGTCCCTGGGTGGCACAAACGGTTACGTGCTTGATTACTGGCTAAAAGGTTGTAACTGAACCCACCTGGAGGTGCTTCAGAAGACAGGCCTAGCAATCTGCTTCCAAAAGGTCTCCACCTTGAAAACCTTATGGTGTAGTTCTACTCTGCACACGTAGAGTCTCCATGAGTTGGAATCAATTTGACCGCAATTAACAAACCATAAAATGCCAGATGGTCTCCACAAAGCCCATTCCTTTGTTGCCCTGACCATTGAGAAGGTGGCAACCGTGAAGACCCCTCTGTGTCCCTGCCGAGTTGTGCCCCAGCTCCTCTTTTGTGTGCCCCTCACTTAATCTGATTCTGGTGGATGGGATTCACTGCCCCCATTGCCCCTGCCATAACATCATCACGTATGCAGCCAGGGATGTCAGCTGCCCTCAGCAAGTCACACCACGAGTTGGTGGCAGAGCTGGCCCTAGAACACTGGCCTTGACTTCCAGGGTTCGTGCCATGTACCATGTCCCTACCTCCCTGTGGGCTCCTGCCGCCACCTGGCCGAAGTCCCTTCACACTTGCTCAGGTTATGGTGTCAGTTCTCTCAATCAGAAGTTCTCAAGTTTTCGGTGTCAAGGCTCCATGATACTCTTCAGATCACAGAGGTCTTCAAGGGCTTCTGTTTATGTGGGGGTTTTTCTGTCAATATGTACTGGATTCAAAATCCAAACTAAGAAATGTTTCGTTTATTTTAAATAACAATCAATCCATTACCTGTTCATATAAATCACCTATTTTTATGAAAAATAACTAAATGTTTCAAATTATAAAAATAGTGCCAAGAGGAGCATTTTTTTACATTTTGCAAATCTCTTTAATGTCAACGTCCCAGAAGCTCATATCTGCTTTCACATTTAGTCTGTTGTGAAATCACGTACCAGGTAACCTCTGGTAAACTTCGTTGTACACTTGTGAGAGAATGCAACTGAAAAAGGCAAAAACCATCTTAGTGTTGTTATGAAAATAGTTTTGACCTTGAAAGGGTCTCAGGAAGCCCTAGGTGTCTCCAGACCATGTTGACAACTGATGTTGTATGGGGATGGAGGGCAGCTTCTGTGTCTGTTCCTCCCAGGGCCTGGCACAGAGTGGGTTCTCCAAAAACATTTACTGAATGAATCGGGGAGAGAAGGGACTACCTTCTTGGGCTGAAAGTAGGGACTGCTTCCTGCAGAGGGCCTGTGGGGCCATGCAGTGCATCCGCAAGAGGACAGGTGGCATGCTTCCTTCTGAAAAATAAGCAGGTGCGGAGCAGATCCCCAGGCAGTGAATTAGGGGTTCATTAAGGATTAGACAAGCTCATTGTGTATGGACATCTCTACTGAACTGGGCTCCCCTTGCCCACCCTGACACTTGTCCCCAAGCCTTTGCTGCGCACACATAACACAGCTGTGCTCTTGCTTTAACAGGGAGCCCAACAAGACCCATGTGGTCACCTTCTTCCACACCGACCTCAGTGGTTACCTCCCACAGACAGTGGTGGACTCCTTCTTCCCCCGCAGCATGGCTGGGTTTTACGTCAACCTTCAGAAAGCAGTGAAGAAATTCTAAGACTGACACTGTCACTGGTTGGCAAAGAACTTAGCTGACTGATGGAGGAGCTCCAGGTTGGGACACCAGAGAGCCTGGGAGAACCTGAGGGTCTGTTTTGCTCTTTGGAACATGCAATAGCTCCAGGTTGGGACACCAGAGAGCCTGGGAGAACCTGAGGGTCTGTTTTGCTCTTTGGAACATGCAATAGCATATTCTCTGAGAACACCAACCCAACCCCTCCTGCTTCCTCCTTCCAGTCAGGGGTTGCATGGGATGTGCCATCTCTGTGCTCTGCACTCTGTCTGCCCATTATCCAAGCACAGCTCCTTCTGCCTCTGGCCACCTGACAGGGACTCTGCACAGGTACCATGTGATATACTCTGGGCCAAAGTCTTTATCTGCCAGTCATTATGAGAGACATATTTCCTTGATTTTCCAAAGGAACCATCATCAATACTGAAAACCAGGCCCTGCTGCCTTTGTACTGTCTAGAGGTCTCTCAGACCTGCACTACAAACCCTGGTTTATATTTTTCTAACACTGTGTAATGTTTTTACCCCTTAAAAAGATAATGTCGAGAGTTCCGGCCAAATGGCGCTCTAGGCAGAAGCACCACACCGTCCCTCCACAGCAAAGATCCGAAAAACTAAGCCAA
>NW_004444122.1:3759264-3760104 GCF_000243295.1 Trichechus manatus latirostris | reverse complement strand
CCGTGAGGGTGAATTCTCTTTGGAAGTGATTCTGAATTGAGCAAGCTGCTCATCTCAGCACATGGAAATCTGGAGAGAAGAACCTCCTTTTCCTTGGGCATTTACCTTTCTTTGTCCTCTGCTGTGGAGACCAGTGCAGGACTCCAGCGGCCTCCAGACCTTGGTCAGGCCACATGTCTTTCAGCAGGAAGGATGGAAGAGTAGTCCTCCCTCCAGCAGGGCTGCCTGGAATCCTGCCTCTAGGCTGTGCTGCAAACTGCATAACCCCATACGTCGTCAGAACCAGGAAGCACAGCCTTGCCACCTGGAAGGGGTCTCGGCAGCCACGTGACTTCATTTCCCTCTCTCCAGTCAGAGCCATGCCATCCAGTGAGGGACTCTAGTGCCCCCTAGTAATCTCATCTGTAGTCCCACCACCTTCCTTTTAAAGATCTCTCACATCTGACCAGAGTCCTTTCATGTTGAGTTACTCAGGTTACCATTGCCTCTGCAGGAAATTTCCGGAGAGTCCTCAGCCTTTGCTTCTCCAAATGGAAAACATTTCTCTTATGCCATAGTAACATACTTCCCAACATTTGAGTTCTGGGGTGACAATCTGCTGAATGTACCAGGACCTGAGCAAGAGCTCAGTGTCAAGGAGGTAGAAAACTCACTTCTTTCTGTGTTCTAATGAAACTACAGATTCCATAGACATGCCATTAAGATCATCCAACACAATAAAATATTATTTAAAAAAAAAAAGATCATCCAGCCAACTCCCTTTTCTCATCAAGAAATCTTCGCTGGACTCTTGAATTTGGTTAGCTTTCAGTCATCATCCATTCATTCAGTATATACTTA
>NW_004444122.1:3756119-3757526 GCF_000243295.1 Trichechus manatus latirostris | reverse complement strand
GAACTAAGCTTATTATTTCTCAGGATGGATAGAACAGTGAGCTGCCACCCCAAGTGAAGTCACTAAATGTTAGGACTCCAGGTGGATGTTCTAAGAGCCCACCACCAAGAAATAGATTCTTAGCTTCCTATGGTCCCAGGGGAGTTCCTGGGTGATGCAAACGGCTAACACGCTTCGTTGCTAACCGAAAAGTTGGAGGTTCAAGTCCACTCAGAGGCACCTCAAAAGAGGCCTAGCTATCTACTTCTGAAAAATCAGCCATTGGAATCCCTATGGAAACCCACAGTTCTACTCTGACACACATGGGGTTCCCATGAGTCACAGTCAACTAGACAGCAACTGGTTTTTTATGGACCCAGGAGATGCCACCAGACTACATTAACGTGGCCCAACTGATATTGGCTGGTGTCCAGGCATGGACCAGTAACCTGAAACTTGCCTCCAAAAATGGAGGGTGCCAAGAGACCAAAGAAAAGAGGTGGGCAACTCCAATGTGGTGGCGAAGGAGTTTATTAGGTAGACTTGCATATGAGGCAGTCCTGGGCAGCTGCAGGACTAAAGCAGATCTCCACACCCCACAGTGGGAGGCCAGAGGTTTTATAGGGGTAGCGGACAATAGCGGCTACAAGCCAGGGGCTTACATAAGAATGACAGCAACCAATGTGTAGTGAACAAGTGGAAAGCGTGAGGGTGCTCATGTTGGGCCTTGCAAAGCCTGTTTCCCCTTTAGTCCACCCCTTCGGGTTGGTTCTTATAATCTGGCATGTTCCTCATCTTGTGCCGTAGCATGAGAGATCCCATCCACCACCACCACCCCTACCACCACCAGGAACAGATATAGAAGTGGAGTTGGCCAGGTGCTGTATGGTGCCTGCAATGTGCAAGAGACAGAGAAAGTTACTGTGTGCCCAGAACAGGGAGAAGGCTTCTCTGATAAGGAGAAGGAACTGGAAGAGAGAAGGTAACCCCATTCCCAGCATCCTTATCAGAGAACGCTGTGGGCCGAAGGCTACTTAGGCAGCCTGGATGGGTGGCGCAGAGGCAGACCATTCCCCCAACAGCTGGAAATAACTACTCTTCATGTTGAGTTTGTAGTCCCTGCCAGACCTTCCCCTAAGAAGTAAACAAACCAAATAGCCCTTCAGTCAGGAACCTGGAGGTAGTTTCCCTACAATACTCTGCACTTAAGAGCCACTTGGCCTGTAAGTCTACCAAATCAGAGAAGAAAGGACTCAGTCTCTCTGCTTCACCACTTACCAGCTAGACAAGAAACTTACTGTCTCCAGGCCTTGGTGCCTGTCTTAGTCATCTAGTGCTGCCATAACAGAAATACCACAAGTGGATGGTTTTAACGAAGAGAAGTTTATTTCCTCACAGTCAAAGTAGGCTAAAAGTCCAAATTCAGGG
>NW_004444122.1:3712194-3754718 GCF_000243295.1 Trichechus manatus latirostris | reverse complement strand
CAGCCACCAGGAAGCACATCTGTGCTTTCCCCCATCTGGGTGGGAGGTAACAGAGACCCTGAGAATCAGAGGTTAGGGGGAGCTGCATGCTATGGGCTTCGGGCATCAGCTTTGGTGCTCTGCCTAGGGGTCTCCAGCGACTGTGGTCCCCTTGGACTGCAGGCTTTTCCTCCTAATGACAATAGTGACAGGTCCATCAGGCAATGCCTTGATGACATTCCAGGCTTCAAGCCGCGTGATGCCTTGCATGGCAGAACTGGCCAGTTGTAGGATCTCGTCTCCTGGCTGGACTGTCTCACTCTGCTCCGAGGCTGTCCCTGGGGTAAGGGAGAAGAAGATGATAACGGGCTTCACAGATGACAGGGCGACAGAAAAATTTCCTTCCTACACTTGGTCTCTGAGGAGCCAGGACAGCTGGGAAGAGAACAGCGTGCCCACCCCTCGGTAGTTCTGAAACGAGGCATCTCATAAAATGGTGACTTGAAAGTTGAGGCACAGGCTCCAGCTCTCTCTGGCCCTTAGGAAAGGAGCACCCCATGCTGTCCCTCGGAGAGGGGGACTTCAGGCAGCTCCAAGCCAGAGCCTGGCTAGGGAGACATCCACGGTTCAGAGGATGCTGGGGAACTGAATCATTCACAAAGTCCCCTTGGACACCATCCAGCATCCCACCCCTTTTCTCCCCTTCTAATTAGGCCATCAGCACTGAGCTGTAAGAGAAGGGAGCTAGGGAGATCTTCATGGTGTGTGTGGCTCTGAATGGCCTGGAAAAGGCCCCTGGGCCTGCGTAAAGGGGAACATAATCATAAGTGGCTCCCAATCTTTCAAGCTGTACATGAAAACAGTGTCGTTTTACTGTTTCTATGGAAAGAAAAAGGTTCCCATCCGTTTGACATATGATCTTCACATGTACTGCCTAAGAACAGAAAATAACAATAATGATAATAATAAAAATATGGCTAAATGGTATTGGGCAATTATTACATAACAGGCACTGTGCTAAATGCTTTGTGTTTATGATAATAACCCTATGAAGTACACACTCTTAGTGTTCCTTCTGAGTGGTGAGGAAACCAAGGACTCAAGTCACTCGCCCAGATCTTCAGAGCTGCTAAGTGATGGGGCTTGAGCGTAAACCCAGACTTTGCAGCCCCAGGATCTGCATTGCTAAACACCACATCACTCTGCAGCTGACAGGCTTATCTCAGTTTAAGCAAATGGACTAGGATGGTGAAGGGACTTACCCAAGGTCATGCTGCCATAAATGGCAGAACTAACACTAGAATCCAGGTCTCCTGACGCTGAACCCCATGTTCATTCCAAGTTAGCCTTCAAAAGTTAAAACTGTCTTTCCCAAAATTGGAGTTAACATGGATTCCGGGTGCTATGAGTTGAATTGTGTCCCCCCAAAATATAAGTTGAAGTACTAACCCCTGTACCTGTGAATGTGATTTATTTGGAAATAGGGTCTCTGCAGATATAATTAGTCAACATAAAGCCATTCAGGTGGCCCTAATCCAACATGACTGGGGTCTTTACGAAAAAGGAAGATACGTAGAGACAGGGAGACAAAGGAAGCTCAGCCATATGAAGACAGAGGCAATGATTAGAGTTACGCTCCCACAAGCCAAGGAACACCACTGGCTTCTAGAAGCTGGCAGAGGCAAGGAAGGATCCTCCCCTGGAGGCTTCAGAGAGAGCATGGCCCTGCTGCCACCCTGAATTCAGACTTCCAGCCCCTAGCACTGCAAGAAAACAAATTTCTGTTGTTTTAAGATGCCCATATTGTGGCACATGGTTATGGCAGGCCTAGGAAACTAAGACACAGGGGAACCACCAGATGAGCCTCCGTCCAGCCTCCAGGCTTCAGCAGTGCCATGGAGCCTCCTCGAACAAAAGCCACCAGCCGCGGGGGCTCAAGGATAGGGAGCAGAGCCAGAATGCCCTTTGGGCCTCAGTACTAAGAGCCCTCAGAGACACACAGCCTCTTTGACAGATGAGGACCTCAGAAGTGGAAGGGAAGGGCCATTCGGCAAGTCAGAGGCAGAGCTGGGACTAGAACCCAGACCACCTGACTCCCTGTCCGGTGCTCCTCCCTCCACAACTCCTTGCTCTGTGGCTCGGGGGCTTCCAGCTTAGGAGCAGCAGAGGGTTTTATGTGTTAGCTGCAGTTCATTCATGGTTTTCACAGGTACCAGGGATCCCCACGCCAGGTTGTCTTGCACCCCAATCCATGATTTCAAACAAAATATCAAAATTTCAGATCAAGGCAGGACCCAACGGGTCCGGGATTAGGGTGAGGTGAGTGAGGCTAAGTAGTGCAATGCAAGGTCAGATGCTGTCTTTATTTACAACTTTGATATGTTGTTCACCATGGAGTTTGGGGCATTGATTCTGATCTTTTTTAAATATTGCATTGAGATATTACTTATCTTGATTACTGAGTAACCGGACACCCCTTTAAATTTTACACCCCAGGCCACTGCCTCACTTGCCTTGCCCTAGTCTCAGTCTGGCTAAACTGTACCAAGCCCGGAGCGCAGCTGCTTAAAAGGATTCAGCAAAATAAAGGGATTAAGTAGATGTTTGAGCCAAGGAGAAAGGGGAGAAAAAGCAGAATTGAGCCGTAAGAAGGCCTGCATGCCTCTCAGGAGGACACGGGGTTATGGGCAATCAGTGTGGCCTAGAGGGCGCTCAGAAGCCGTTTGGGAGCCTGGCCAGCTACCCACAAGTGGAGAGAATGCAGAGCCAGACGCACACACACCTTTGAATATCCTGTTAATGGTGAGAGGCTTGTCTCCGTGGAGTGAGCCCTTTCCTCCTTCCAGGCTGAAGCCCAGCCCTGCAGAGGTCTTCTCCAGGGTCACCGTGCAGACCTCCGCTGCTGAGAAAGACAGGCGCTTGGTCAGGGATCCTCTCCTCTCCCAGGCCATGACACCCTGGGCATCATGCAAGCCCTGGCTGATACAGCTGGCTGCACTTGTATGTGTACATGTATACACACGTATGCACATGTATATGCATGCATACACACATATGCACATGCTTACTCACATATACACACGCATTCATATGCAGACACTTGCAGATACACACATCTTAGGCAACACACTAGGCAGCCCACCCGTTCCTGGGGCCGCAGATTACTGAGCAGCCCCACCAAGACTGGCCCCAAGTGGCCAAAGGCAATGTGGCCCACAGGGCTCCCGTGAGCTGGGAGAACTTACTAGAGTCTACAGAAGCATCACTGGCTACAGAGATTGAGGCTGCAGAGTCGGTGGAGGAGTTCAGGTCAGGCGTGTCCTCCAAAGCTGGCTTCCTTGTGACAATTACAGCTTGCCGTGGGTCCCGAGCTTGGCGGAGGATGGCCAGGGCATCGGTGTGCGTGGCCCCTTTGAGAGACTTCCCGTTGATGGACAGGACCTCGTTGCCCTTCTGAATAGTCCCTTCCTGGGCGGCCAACCCGTTTGGGAACACTCGGTGAACCTGAGCAAACCAAAGGAAGTCAGGACCCAGAAATCTCCAGTTAGTCAAATCTAGAGGATTTTTAGGCCAAAGAAAATGGTCCCCTTTCTGTAAGATGCTTAAGACAAAACAATTGCATAACTTTGCTTCAGCTTCTTTAATGAGGCAAAGTTATGGGTTGAATTGTGCCCTTCCAAAATATGTGTTGAATTCTTGGCCCTTATACCTGTGGATGTGATCCTGTTTGGAAATAGAGGTTTTTCCTTTGTTACGTTGATGTGGTCATAGCAGTGAGTTATAAGAAGAGCAGATTGGACACAGAGACAGATGCCACGTGAGAATTGTCTACACGCCAGGGAACCACAGAAAGCCCGGGGCTACCAACAAGGAAGGAATCAGCAAGGCCAAGACTCTGATTGGGACTTTTAGCCTCTAGAACTCTGAGACAATAAACCTCTGCTCTTTAAAGCCATGCACTGTGGTATCTGTGCTCCAGCAGCACTAGCAAACGAAGACAGGCAAATTCTCACGCACGCAATTCAACGATTGTGTGCGTGGGCATGGGCAATTCCTAAAATGTGACTAAGCCTCTAACTTGTTTCTCTACATTGTTTTGGTGTTGGGGAACTTCTATCATGTGGTCAGATGTGGTCTCAGGTCCCAGGCTATGAGGCCCACGTATAAAGCAGAACCTCTGCTCTGAATCTCAAATCTGTCTCTCTCATCTATAAAACGAACAGAAACACCACCAATTCCCCACCCCAAGGCGTCAGAAAGATTAATTTAGACAACACGCCAATGAGTGCCCAGCATGGCACTTAGTCATGGGTGGTGCTCACTGTTAGTTCCTTTTTAACGAATCTGAAAGGAACAAATGTGCCCAAACACGGAAGGAGAAAGAGGAAGTTCTAGTGCATCTGCTCGGACAACATACATTGCGTCTTCCTGGTTTTTGAGTGGCTGCCCTGGCTCAGAGGTGGACAGCCACATGCAGTGGAGAGAAATCTCTACTCAAGGGCAAGCAAAAGATCCAAAGTGCTACTCCTATATTCACGCTTTCCTTCCTTCTCTTCAAATGGAAAGTGAACTACAACATTGGGAACCTCTTTATAATACTCCGCTACCTGGTTAGTGACAGAAAGAGGTACTTACTGGTTTTATGTGCCCATTCATGGTAGAAAACTTGGAAAGAGATCAGAGAAGTTGCTGCTCACGCACTGTTGACTCTGAAGTGACCCAACTCACTACTGCAAGAGACTGTGGTGTGTTTTACGCTGGGCGATGTTGTGAACCGGGGGACTTGTTTTCAGCTGGACAAGGGAATTAAAAAGTGCCCAACACAGCCCACCTGAAGGATTAAACTGGGACAGCATTGCCGTGGGAGGCCAAGAGTGCACTCAGCTTTAGAGAGAGGGGGCAGCCATGTCTCGGCTTGGCCTGTGAAGATGCGATGACTAGAAAACACCTGGGTCAGGTCTGCGGGACCTGAAGCAGAGGGCAGAGGGCAGCAGCCAATGCTGATCAGATGGCGTGGGCCAGATAAAGCGGGTCCACAGGAAAAGATGCAGATGGATCCAGATCTGCTCCCCTCCCCACACCTACCCAGCCTCTAGTAGGTGCTAAGCCATCGGGGGACTGGACCACAAGATCTGAAGCCTCTGGATGTGTATCCTGTGAATGCAGTAAGTGCTGCCTGTTCCCACCAGTGTGGGCCCCACTGCTCTGAACCAACCATCAGGTCAGCTTCACAATTGTCCAGCTGAGCATTTTTGTTCTCCAAGTGGGTAAAACCAGGAAAGCAGCCTCTTCCCTGGATAGTGCAAACAGTTAAGTGCTCTGCTGCTAACTGAAGGGTTGGAGGTTCAAGTCCACCCTGAGGTGCCTCATAAGAAAGGCCTGGCAATCTACTTCCAAAAAACCAGCCATTGAAAACCCTATGGATCACAGCTCTACTCTGACACACATGGGGTCACCGTGAGTCGGAGTTGACTCAGCAACTGGTTTTCTGGTTTTACAGGACCCTGATTTCTCAAGTCCCCTTTATATTCAGCTGAGGACCCTTCCTATGCAGGTGAGGAGCCTTTCTATCAGGTTAAGTCCCTTTCTATACGAGCAAGGCCGTTTTCTATGCAGGTGAGGCCGCTTTCTATCCAGGTGAGGCCCCTTTCTATGCCGGTGTTCTGTTCCGACATATCACAGCCAGGTTTTGAATTCTGACCGTAAAGCCTTCCAAAAGTGCCCCTGTGGTCATAAACCTTCTTGCCTAAATGTTTAATAGTGAACAGGTTACTGATCTATATTTTCAAAGGAGTAGACATAACATTGAATAAAATACGGTTTGAAATTTGTAAATGTCTTGCCAGAACCTTCAAAAATGCAAGCATTAGGGCCTCAGCCTCCCAAGGTTCTGATTCAATAGTTCTGCTATGAGGCTTAGCCATCTGTAATTTTTTTTTTTTTAAAGCTCCACAGATGATCTGGATTTCTTTTGGCATATTAAAGTTGTTTGTTAAATGTAGGACTGTGATGGAAATCAAATATGGAGTCACACAGGTGACCACTACTAGCAGATCATCAAGGTGGGGAGAGCAGAACATTCTTCTTGAAAAAGATGGGTCCTGACAGCTTCCCTAGTGGCTTCGTGTCACAGTTCTCATGTGGCTTGGTGTCCTGCATCTTCTGTTCCTCAGCACAAGGCCTCTTCCTGGCCAGTGTCCCCTCCTCGGGCCACAGTCCCTGGCTCTGACCTGCGCCCGTTGCTGGGCCACTCACCGTGATCACCTTGTTTTCTAGATCCACACCTCCTGCCAAGCTGAACCCAAGGCCGGCCCCTTCCTCCTTGTGCAATATGGTGACATGGATGCTGTCCAATTGCTGCAGAAGAAAAAAAAGAAAAGTGTGTGTGTGTGTGTGTGTGTGTGTGTGTGTGTGTGCGCAAAACATCTTAATGCAACAGTGTGAACAATTCAAAAAACGTTCTAAAGTCAGACTGATTGGATCTCAAATCCCGGCTTGGCCATGCTCCAAACCACATCAACTCAAACTTCAGTTTCATCATCTGTAGAGGGAAGATTATAATTTCAGGAGTCGTGGGAAGCTTAGAAGAAAAAATTGTATGTAAATAAGCAAACATTATTCTTTCCCTCTCATAGTCATTCCATCCACATCCCTACCCCTATAGACAGACAGTACTAGGAGCCGTTTAGTCATGGGGAAACCCCAATGTCTGGGCAAACTCATCTCTACCATGCCAGACCTTAGCGGGATGAGGTGAAGTTGTCGGACTTTGGACCGACAAAGCCAGGGGTCAGCACCGTTTTGGAGAAGTAAGTGGATACTTCTCTCTCCCTGTTCCTCCCAGGGCTCAGCAGTAGCACTAACGGAGCCCAGCTGACGTCTCGCCTGGACACCCACTCACGAGCACACCCAGCACACAGCACGTCCCAGCCTGGACACCCACTCACGAGCACACCCGGCGCACAGCACGTCCCAGCCTGGACACCCACTCATGAGCACGCCCAGCACACAGTGCATCCCAGCTGGCCACACACTCACGAGCACACCCAGGGCACAGTGCTTCCCAGTCTGGACAGCTCTCTTATTATCTACAGTCAGAGGCTTCCACTCTAGTTTAGAGCTAGGGTCTCAAGCTGACATGCCTACAGGGGCCAGGAAGATAGCTTCGGTGAGCAAAAGGGGCAGGTGCAAGACTCTTAGAGTGATGGGAACTGCAGAAAGGGCAGCTGCTACATAGGAATGCAGCACTACCAGATTGGTCCCCTTAAAAAGAGAGAAACTAGAAATCCAGGTTTTGATTCTGGCTTTATAATAATAAAATCCATCTGCAGGTCCTCGTGGTTCTCCCACCACCAGTCGCAGCCTGGCTCTAGGGGGTAAATTGAAGTCCAAGAATTCACATTCTCAGATGCCATTAGAGCACCTGGCTTGCAGGTGGTTCTGAGATCCTTTGACATGGAGTCCTCAAGACTCAGAGGGAGGAATGTACTTCACTGCCCCCTCCCCCAGCACTAGCCCAAATCTCCCAACTTTGACTCAAGTATCGGGTTACTTGCCCTGTGGGAGACTCTTGTTAAGTTTAAAAGCAACTGCTCTCCAAATAAGACCCTAGGCAGGACAGCTCTTGGTTACTGACACAACTCTTTTGCCTCCATTATTTCATTTCAGCTGAATAAGGCCCTGGGGGTGATGAGCTCAGTGTACAGGTGAGAAGAGTGGGAGCCACCGAGGAGGAAGTGCTCCCAGGGGCACTGTGTCCACGAGGCTTCACCACATCCCTGACGTGAGGATTCCAGCTACCACGCCTTCTAGTGTAGAGATGGAAGGTTTCTGTGTTTTCATCTCAAACTGCATGATCCAGATTTAAATGCCTATGTGGACCCTGAGAAGCCCAGGGGGTGCAAGGCCCATGAGCCTGCACTCTTCTGCATGCTAGGCCCCAGCTCTCCCCAGCTGCTTCCTCTCCACCCACATGTGGGTCGTGCTCAGGAACCATATCGGAAGTAGGACTTTCAGAATGACTTGGCTGAAACACAGGGGCCCCTGAGACCTGGGGTCAGTCATCTTGGTGAGAACTGGGATCAGTCACCTCAGTGTACAGCAGACAAAATAAAAGCACTGTGGTGAGAGTTTTCATAACCCACGCTGTCCACAATGGCCAGCATGTGCTCCAGTACGGAAGCTCGCAGTACGCTTATGCCAGGCAGGCAGGCCAGAGGGTATGGAAATAGCACTGAACCTGCAAACAGGAAACAGACCCTGTGACCAAGCACTTTGGTCCCTGAGCCTCACCTTTCTCATTTATTGTTAAAAAGATGCAGTAAATCAATGTATTGAAAGCAATAAAAACTCCCTTCAAATGCAAGATCTTACTGTGGCCCAAGGTCACAGTGTCCTCTACCACAGGAAGGACATAACCTGGGTCTGGCGTTAACCCCTTGGAGCTGCCTCCTTGAGCCTCAAGGAGCACAGGGCTACTCAAACTGCTCCCCACTGGCCCTATTGATGTGACCACAAAGACCATCATCAGGCCTTGGTCCCTGGCAAATACTGACAAACGAAACCTACCTTTAACATCGCTTCATCCAGAACCTTCACTTCCTCTATGAGCTTCTTCAATTCCTCTGAATTCAGCAGAGAGATAACAGATTGGCCGGACTGAGGGGAACTGTGGCTCCAGTCATCGGCTTCCTTGGGCTCCGTCAGGCCCTCTGTGTATTCTCTCAGCTCTGAAAGGCTTTCATAGGGAGAAACATCACACAGTACAAATAATAATATTAACAAAAGCTCACATTTATTGCAAAATTACTCTATTCCAGGCATGGTGCTAAGCACTTAATGTGCATTCTATTATTTGAAGCAACAAAGCTATGAGTGGATACTGACATTCATCCACTATAGAGATTAGAAATCGGGGCTTAGAGAGAGTAAATAACTTATTGATGGCCACACAGCTATGAAACGCTAAGATCCAGGATTCAAAATTACAGATCATTGTGTATCTAACTCCAAAGTCCACGTTCTAGACCTCAGCACTTCACCACAAAAGGCATCTAATGCTTTGGATACCTCTGCACTAATGCCACCACCACTCATCTGTTCATTTGTTGTACTGTGGTGACTAACTTGTTGCTGTGATGCTGGAAGCTATGCCACCAGCATTTCAAATACCAAGAAGGTCACCCATGGTGGACAGGTTTCAGCAGAGTTTCCAGACTAAGATAGGCAAGAAAGAAAGAGCTGGTGACCTCCTTCCGAGTATTAACTAACGAAAATCCTATGGATTACTACAGAATACTGTTTAATATAGTGCTGAAGATGAGCCCCAGGCTGGAAGGCACTCAAAATACACAGTGGCCATAACAATGGACTCAAGCATACCAATGATTGTGAAGGTGGCACAGGACCAGGCAATATTTTGTTCCGGTATATATGGGGTCACCATGAGTCAGAGCCAACTCAATGGCAACTAACAACAAGCACTAATGCCACAGTCAGGACACAGCCAAAGCCCCCAGTTTGACATAAAGGGTATATACCCTGCCACTGAGGCAGCTGCCCTTTGAGATACACTCTTACCTCTGCCATCTTTCACAGCCCCTAGCAACTACAAATGGCGCCCACTTGGCGTGCACCTGGTCTTCTTTTTCCTCTGAACTCATCTTGGCATGTTGTCGTTGTTAGCTGCCGTTGAGTCAACCCCCTACTCATGGAAACCCCATGCACAACGGGAAACACTGCCCGGTCCTGCACCATCCTCATGATCAGTTGCAGATTGGACCATTGTGATCCATCAGGTTTCATTGCCTGATTTTCGGAAGTAGATTGCCAGGCCTTTCTTCTTAGTCCATCTTAGTCTGGAAGCTCTGCTGAAACGTGTTCAGCATCATAGCAACACACAACCCTCCACTACCAGGCAGATGGTGGCCTTGTATAAGGTGCCTTCGCTTGGAATTAAAGCCGGGTCTCCCACAAGGAAGGCAAGAATTCTACCACTGAACCACCGATGCCCTCCATCTTGGTATTTGTAGCTGTTTTTTCCAGCTACACTTCATATTTTGCATGAAACTTGTGGTTTCAGTAATAGCGAATTATTCCTCTCTTTGATTGATAGGTGTTTACTGCTGAAAAGTGAAGGGGTCCCCACAGCAGTAAATTCTAGTGGTGAGCCTCCCAGTTCCAACCGTGGAAGAGGCTCTCAGCCAAAAAGCATAATGGACTCATGGTGACCTCATGTGTGTCAGAATAGATCTGCACTCCATAGGCTGTGACCTTTTCAAAGCAGATGGCCAGGCCTGTCTTCTGAGGTGCCTCTGGGTGGATTCGAACCACCAATCTTTTGGCTACTAGTCGAGCGCTTAGCCATTTGCAACACCCGGGGACTCCTCTCAGACACGAATACACATGTAAAAGAACAGGTGAAGCAATATTGTAACCAGTATATCTGGGAAATTTTTAAAAGATACTCTAAAAAAAAAAACCCAACCCAATGCTGTCAAGTTGATTCTGACTCATACAGACCCTACAGGACACAGTAGAACTGCCCCTTAGGGTTTCCAAGACTATAAATCTTTATGGAAGCAAACTATCACATCTTTCTCTCTCAGAGCGGCTGGTGGGTTCGAACCACCGACCTTTCGTTAGCAGCGGAACTCTCAACCACTGCACCGCCAGGGCTTCTTAGAAAGATATATAGGATTATAAAAGAAAGAAAAATGAGAGAGACGAAGAGAAACTCTGGCGAGGACACTCACTTGAGCGAGAACCCCGTGTCCGAGGCAGGTGTTTCAGCAGAACTATTTGCTGCTGGGTCTTCATTGGACGATGGCGTTGTAGGTGCCCCTTCCTTGGGGCTGCAGGGGGTCTGGCCACAGGAGACTGAAGATGGAAGGCAAAGCAAAGACTTCATGACAGCTGACGACACTTGGCTGCTGATGGAGTAGAGTCGATTGGTCTTTTCATCTGATGGCCTCACCTCACAGGACTGGGTCCTGGTCAGAGGGAAGCTCCGTGCCCGCTGGCCCAGGGTCTTGACAACGGGGCCTTGTGAATCCTCAGTCTGTGCTGACAGCAGCCTCAGGAGAGGGTCTGGGTCAGTGGGGAGAGTCTTCTGAGTGGGCTGCAGCCCTGGTGGAGGGGACTCAGACACACCGGGGTCGCTGGCCTCTGAGGCCGTGGGAGGTGCCAGGGGCAGCTGCTCTTTCTCTGACTGCTGACGCTGACTAGTGGATGGAGCCCCTTGCCTAAAGAGGCCAGAAACCCATCCTCCCTCTTGCTTTCCAGAAGGTTTTGCTGCCTCTCCTATGGGGGCCTGGAGGCTCAGTCTCTGGGCTGCTCTATCGGGAAGCTGAGAGGAGCCAAAGGTTTCAAAAGAGCTGATTCTCTGCTTGATGGAGGAGGAGGCCCGCAGGTGAGGCCCGGAGTGCTCCCTGGCTGCAGGCGTTGGCTGGGTGGACGAGGCTGCGCTGGGCAGCCTTTTGAGGTCTGGAGCACGATTCCGCAAACCTTTCAAGCTTTGGCGAAACCAGGCAGGCTTGGGGGCCACAGGAGGACCTTTCTTCACAGTGCTGTTGTCTGCTGTCTTGTAAACTTTGGGAGCACCATTGGCAGTGTCCAGCTTTGGCAGGGCCCCATCTGGGTGACCCTGCGTCCCATCTTCTTCACCCAAGTGGACATTGGGCTGTAGCAGCATGTGGCCATGGCTCTCACTCATAATGGGGCTAAATAAGTTTTTGATGCAGTCAGAAATTCTAATCCAAGGGTCTTCGGCTGTGGCGTCAAGGCTATAGTCCATCCGAGCCTGCCTCTTGAGCAGTGGGTGTTTTATTGGGGATGTTTGGTGTGCTAGAGAGCAGAAACAAGGCAAAAGCTGTGTATCACAGGTTATGGTGATTTGTCTTCCGAAGTTTAAAGCTGAATAGCAAGGATTCTAGAGGAAGAGATTAGCAGAAGTGGTGGGTCCCCAGCTGAGTGTGTCCCAAGTGCTATTACCTGACGGACGTGCTTAACCATTTTCATCTCCCAGGGACTCTGCTACTCTCTGCTACTCTCTCTACACGCAGGTAGTTAACCAGCTTGCTCAACAAAGGAGTGTTTTCCGTACCTAAAGAGCTTATGGGAAGGTTACAAAGGAAAGAAGCTCTCTGTGACAGTGATTCTCAACCATGGCTGCACACTGGAATCTGGGGAGCTTTAAAAATATTGGCTCCAACCCATGAGATTCTGATTCAATTCACCTGAGGTGCAGCCTGGGTCTTGGGCGTTCGAGAAGCTCCACAGGCAATTGTAACGTACATCTTCTCTATGAGGCTCCCAGGACCCCAGGCAGGCTCTACCAAGTTCAACCCTTCACTGCAGGGGGAAGCACATGGGGGTCTTTCTTGGAGGGCAGCATTGAGCCAACATCCCATCTGAGCAGGTAGAGGAGACCACCCCAACTCTCTTTCCCGGGACAGAGGGAGGTGGCCCTGAGCCCGGCACAGTCAACAATCCAAGTTTATGTGTGGCTCTGCCATGGCCCCTAGGTCTGACCTTCCCTGGTTAACAGTATACTGCTCTGGCTCTGGACTTTGGAGACTGTTTGGTACGGGAATGCAACCCAGTTTATGGGGGACTGATCCTTTCTGTCCCATGTCTCAATGCCAGGCCTCAAGGGAAGCAAACTGCAGAGCATTAGACTTGATGATATCAAAGAGAAGCTCTATACCATCCAAAAGAACTGGGTGGTTATTACTCACTCCAGGACTTTGGCAAGTGAGTCTGTTTCTGCATTTATAAAACGCTCTGCTTCAAGAGGCTGTTGTGAGAATCAGGAGCCAGGGGTTCTCAAGGCAAGCCCTTTGCAAACTGGAGTAAGGAGCCCTTGTCAGTAGAACATCAAGGCATCCCCTGGTACACTGCTCAGTTAGGACGACTAACGGCAGAGAGAGTGAAGAAGGGGAAGCCTCCATTAGTTGGGCACCTGCTCTGGGTGAGATGCTCCAGATCTTTCCATTCGTGATGTCACATAGCTCTCCAAGAGCTGTTCATATACTTTTTATATAACATTCCTCAAACTGACATGTGGTTTATAGCTTAAATATTTAATTCTCTGCCTCTGCTGTGAATTCCTTGATGTCAGGAGCTGGTCTCTCTCTCTTTTTCTCTCTTTCTCCAGCATCTAGCATAGGACCTCATGAAGCCAGTATTTAACATGTGCTTGCTGAACTGAATCATATGTTGGGGTTCTACGTGATTTTCCATACCTTGCTCATGAGTGAATGGAGGCTCAGAAGGCGAAGTAAGTTGCCCAGAATCACAAAGTTAGTGAAAGGCAGAGCCAGGTATCCTAGCCTGGTCTTCTTAACTCCAAAGCCTATGCTCTTTCTACCAAACCACTAGACATTCAACTCATGTCTTAGCATTTCCAGATGTACCATCTGGACAACCGTTTCTATCCACCTCATGGAGGTGGTGACCACTAAGAAAATGCTCTTCATGCTTTCCTGACACAGTATTCTCAGACTTGGAAATGCTGAATGCAACATGCTACAGGCAGCTTCCCAAGATGGTGGGTGAGAGTATCTTTGGACCTCTCCCCAAGGGCTCCAACCTGCAGTTGACTTCCTGGGTTGAACTGTATTCCCTCATTAAAAGGTCATCCCCCCACCGCCACCACCACAGTATCACACACCCAGCCAGACAGTTTCCCACTAGACCCCCTGGCAGCACCTCTCCTGTCCTGCTGCCCACAGCTCCTGGGGACCCCTGAGTGCTCATCAGCCCAGCCATCTTGTCAGTGCAGAACACCCCAGTTCTCAGGCCAAACTCATGTTCTTACCTTACCACCGGACCTTTGTCCAGAGGCCCTTTTTTCTGAAAGATCTAAATGAAAGCCTACCTGGACTAACTCTTCTGCCTGGCTCGCCCTCTGTGGAGGCCGTAGTCTGCAGGGCAACTCCGGGTCCTGGGCAGCAGGCAAGGGTGCAGGAGGATCCCCCTGCTGCGTCTTCCTGCCGTGGCTGGGGTAGCAACAGCTCCCTTGCTTCCTGTGGTGTAAACAGGAAGCAAAACTGTGTCAAAACTGTAGCCTTCCGCTGTGAGAAGGCAAGGCTTACTTTCATTGGGGCTGGAGGGCAAATATGAAGCCGCTTAGATGAGACGTTCATCCACAGCATTTTGAAGAGAGCCCTTTCCTCCTCTGCACTGTCTTCATGCACTAGTACTGCAAAGTCAGCACCTCCTGGAGGCCCAGAGCACCCCTTCACTTCCAACAAGCTGGTGTCTGGAGCGTGGGCACTCACTGTTGGCGTATGTGAAGATCCTGGGCTCTTTGTGATGGGGAAAAGAGGCTGGGGGATGTCACAGGGGGCTGGCACTGCTTTCTTTACATCTGAATCCTGGCTAACTAAGCTCCCCTGGAGGGCACAAGAGCAGCATTGAAACCAGAGGCAAAGAGAGTTCTGTCTTGTCTTTATTAAGGTTGGGTTAGAACACTCAAAAGAAAATCATGTCAATAGCTTTTGATGTTGCTATTTAATATTTAGTAAGCACGCTGCAAAGGATGACAAATACTAAGCATCTGCGCCCTCACCCCCCTTTGCAACACCCAGGGTGACATTATCAATCTAGTGCAGAATTGTCCCCTCCTTCCCCCG
Organism: Trichechus manatus latirostris; assembly: GCF_000243295.1. NCBI lineage: Eukaryota > Metazoa > Chordata > Mammalia > Sirenia > Trichechidae > Trichechus > Trichechus manatus. Next base: position 3,740,103 of record NW_004444122.1, on the reverse strand, counting down.
AGCCTAGAAGCAGTCAGTCTCAGGATCCTTCATAGAACAGCCTAGAACAGAGATAGACCAGGCACCAAATAGTTATATAATATTCTAATAGAGTTTGGATTATAATGTAGGGTGAATCAGATGCTGTCAGAGCCCACAGGAAGGAGGGAGCCCTAGTTCTGCCCAGCGAGGTGGAAAAGGCTTCCCTAGAGAGCTGCTTTTTTACTGGTCCTTGAACAAAAAGTAAGAATTTTCCAGGCAGAGAGGTAGAAGAACAGCATTCCAGAGACATATACATACACAGAGGAAGGAATAAGCATGATAGCTACTCAGGAAAAAAAAAAAAAAAGCATGAGACATCAGCAAAATGATCCTCCTATATTTGATCTTTCCTATGGAAGACTTCCCTAGGCTGCGGCTGCCTGCATGTTGCTTACCTTCAGTTCAGAGCCAGGGGTAATGATGGGCTCTGACAAGGCTGCAGGCTTCCTTCCAGAAAAGGCAGGAAAGAGTAACAAAGCAGCATTGGAGACTAAAAGAGAAGCGACAGGTGTCCTTGGCCTGAGATTTCAATGTCTACCTTGTCAATAAGCATTCCCTGGAAGTGAAAGGTCTACAAAAGTTAAAAACGTATTCACAACACGTTTCCAAGTGTCCTCTGCCTCAGCCCGGGTTTGCTATGAGAAAACTGAACTTTAGGAGAGCATTTTGGAACTGTGGAGATGTTAACCAGCTCAAAGGAATCATTGGACTTCTTGCAACAGTCCTTTGAAAATCAAGGGCTGGCCAAGACGTTAGAAACTTAATACATCAGGTAGACGGGATGTAAGACTCACATCATACAGAAAAAATGACACGTGTCTCAAGTCTGAGTGAGCTCTAAGGTGACATCTGTCTCCATCCGTGGATTGGTAGCACTTTGATAGTAACACTTTTATAGGCAGGCACTCTTGTACTAAACAGTAGTCGATGCATCTTTGCATTTTGGAACAGACGCAAATGTATTTTGTCTTTTAATCAGCACATCTGAAGTAGCATCCTTTTCATAGAAGGTCGTTTTAAATGAATCCCTAAAATAAGTTTGGTTTTGCTCAAATTTTTCCCTGAGTAGTATTTGTTGTTACTGTGTTTGGTGGACAAGGGAGAGAGAAGAGAGCAGAAAGAAGGAAAGAGGAACAGAGATGTGGATTTAGCAGGGAAGGGAAAAGTGTATTTTAAACACAGGTGATAGTTTGAGTTGATTTTCTAGAAGACAGAGAACTGCTCTTTTGTTGAAGAAAATATTCCGGAGGTAATTTTGGTTGTGGAGGTTAAGCCCACTTGAGCTACAGAAGATGGGAAAGATTTGGGGTCGTCCATTAGTGGTTTGGGAAGAGTCTTAGGACCATGGAGAGAAAAGATGGGAGAAAGAGAGATACAGTGAAACCTGTGAGAGCCGGAACTCGCCGAGGCTGCCTTTCTATTCCAGGTCTTGCAAATTTTCTGTCTTTGATGGTGTGCGGTCTTATCACTTTTCTGTCATTCCTTTCAGTGGAAAATATTTGAGTTTTCCTTCTCTGACAGGTTTCCACCTTACACAGGTTCTGGCTTTCACAGGTTTTACTGTAGATAAATAGATACACATATATAGAGAGAGAGAAACAGAGAGATTGATTGGCTGATCTTAAAGCATGATGGTACACTGCAATCAAGGAGAAAAACACCCAACGAGAAACTCCCAGGAATGGCCAAGGAAGTTTTAAGAACAGCGATGTCAAGTAAATCACTTCCTGTTTTCTGTTGTGCTGTAATCTCTTCTCTGTGACCGCCAACGTCCAGTACAATTGTGTTGTGTTGGTGTACTTTCTAGAAAAGGCTGTAGGAGAAGGGTCTGTTGGCCATGTGGGCTACAGTTGACAGAGGCGAGCCGCTGCAGTGTGGCCTTGGAGCTGCAGAGCTGGGGCAGAATGCAGGAGGGAACAGTGGATTCACACAGGGCAGGTGCCACAGATGAGGCAAGGCCGCATGTGAGGATGCCCCCTCTCCCGCATGGATACTCCTTGCCTGGCCTTCCCTGAAGAAATCTCACTTCCTCCTCCAGCCCTCACTTGGGGATATACCCTGCCCTAAATATGGCCCAGCCTGGCACAGTGGCTCATGGGCTTCACCCAGGACAGGCCTATGGGCCGGACAGACCTGTACTGGCAACTCCACTCCCCCTTCTCAGCCTGCTCAGTCCTAATTTGCACTTCTGGACTCAAAGGTCTTGGACCCTAGAGAAAAGGAAATCTTTGCTTAAAGGGGGAAGGGAGGGGGGACAGATCCACCTCCACACCTCCATCACGTATTGCTAAATCAGCCACATTCTGCCAGTGATCTGCACAACTGTACTTCCTTTTTAGTAACCTGGCTTCCTCCTCTTCTCACTTCGCTTTCACCCCTCTGCACTCAACACCCCCTCCCCCAACCACCCACCACCATCACCCCGGGCTTTCTTACCCCTCCTGAGGTTGGTTGTTAGAGGGAATTTCCAGAGGCTCTAAAACCTACCTATCCAGTGAAACAGGTGCTGGGGTAAGGATGTGAAAGGCAGCCTAGCACGGTGGTTAACAGTGAGAGATTTGAAACCAACCAACCAACCAAACAAACAAAACTCAACTCTTTGCTGTCAAGTTAGTTCTGACTTGTGGCGACCCCATGCGTTACAAAGTAGAACTGCTCCATAGGCTTTTCTCAGCTGTAATCTTAATGAAAGCAGATTGCCAGGCCTTTCTTCCACGAAGCCTCCCATCTTTAGGTTAGCCGCTGATTGATTGCAAACCGCTTGCTCCACCCGGCCTCCAATTTCAGACCAGCCTGGTTTAAATTCTGCCTCTGCTACTCAATGGAGATGAGAACCTGAGCAAGTTACTCGGTTCCCTCTACATAATTGGGACCCTCACCTCCAGGCCGTTGTAAGGATTAATTGAGGCAATGTACATAACATGCTTAGCACAGTGCCTGGGCATAAAAATTGGTCAAGAGATGGCAACTGCCGGGCCATCAGTCTGCATTTCTTTAAGGAGATGTTATTGGGCAGCTGAGGAAGAAAACGAGCTGTTTCAGGGGCGCAGTGGAGGAATAATCACACTCACTAACGCTATCGTGCCTGAGGTTCTGTTAGGCACTATAAGTGGTTAAATTTAATCCTCACAGCAGCCCTTTGTGCGTTCACTAAACTTAGCCCCAACTAACAGATAAGGAAACTGAGGTTTAGATACATTGGGTTTTCCCCCAAAGCTTCACAGCTAAGGAAGTGAGAAGGCAAAGCAAACTGGGAAAGAAAGAGGAGCCAGTTTCTCACAAACACATCAGTCTACTCACTTATGAAAGAGAATAGGCAGCTCTTGTCCCCTTTTAGGTTCCTGGGTGGCACAAATGATTTGCACTTGACTAACTGGAGCCCTGGTGGCATAGTAGTTAAGAACCTGGCTGCTAAACAAAAGGTTGGCAGTTCAGATCCACCATCAGCTCCTTAGAAACCCTATGGGGCAGTTCTACTCCATTCTATATGGTCTCTATGAGTTGGAATCGACTCGAGGGCAATAGGTTTGGTTTTTCAGGTTTACTAACCTAAAGGTTGACGATTCAAACCCATCCAGCAATGCCACACAAGAAAGTCTTGGCGATCTGTTTCCATAAAGATTACAGCCAAGAAAACCCTATGGAGCAGTTCTACTCTGCAACACATGGGGTCGCTGAAATCAGAACTGACTCAACGATAAGGGGCTTGGTTTTTTTGGTTTTACACCAAAAGCCTCCCAGGAAACAGAGGCTTGAAGATCCATGTGCCAAGGATCCTACCCCTATCCCCTCATGGAATGGGCCTACAGGAGTTCTGGAAGTGCTCCATCATGGTGAGCCCAAGGAGTGACTCCCACAAAAAGGGCCTTAAATTCCAGTCCGTTGTGGATGGGAACCCAGAAGCCAATAGTAGCTCTGGGACTTCAATTTTGGATCTGCCAAGCTTCAAAACTATCTTGTGCTTTCAGCCCTGAGCTTGAGCTGAGACTCGTCTCTCTGATAATTTAACACAGAGCAGGAGAACCTTCGTTCTGCCACTCCTAACACTGCTGCGAATATTCAAGAACAACTGTGCTTGGCTCAGGAGAATAATCAACCCATCCGGCACATGCTCTTACCTGGCCACAGGTGGGCAAGGTGTGCCCAGAAGGGCATATGGAGTTGTCCCTCTCTTCCAAACTCTTCTGGGGGTCGCTGTCACTTTTAAAGTATTTTCTGGGTGGAGGCTTGGGCTTGGAGGATGTGGGCTTTCTCACCAAAATTTCAAAGGATTTCTTCAGTCTCAGCGGTGGGTTGCTGTCCTGGCTCCCAGGGTGGGGTGGGCTCCCCTGAGGCAATCTGGATGCTGCCGAGGGCAGCACCTGGGTCTCCTGCCCAAGGTGCAGGCTGGCACTGTGGGTGCTGACTTCCAGGTCAGGGGGCTGCTGTTCACCGCCACCACTGCAGGGACTCCCCCCTGGGGACCCAGACATGTAGCTGCTGTCACTGCTGGAGCGGACCATGACCTTCTGAGCCCTGCGCTGTGGGGGTGCTGAGTTCTTCTCTCGCTCCTTCTCTAAGGTCGGCCGCCCGTGCCAACTGCTCTCCAGCCTTTTGACACCTGCATGTGAAGCACAAGGGGGCCTCTACAGCTGAGCTTTGGAAGATTAAAAACACCCCTAGCTTTGTTTAGGATGGCCACGGGCAGCACACCGCACACCTAACTGTCTGCGTCTCATCTGAGCTCACTTTGGATTTGGAGCTCGACATTCTTGGGTTTGGTCTTTGACAAGCTGTGTGACTCTAGGTTTGGGGAAATCATTCAACCTTTCTGAGTTTCCATGGGATGGGCATGGAGATGCTCCATCCAGATCGTCCATCAAGGAAGGGCTTGCTGTCCTAGCTGTGGGAAGCAGCCTATATCCAATGACCGATGGAGATGGGGTTATAAAACCCCAACCATTTCTGCCCAACTCGGGACAACTGTAATGGGCCATTTTAGCTCCAGAGCTCCAAGAGTTTGTTGAAGGTACTGGGCCTGCATCTCAGCTCCACCCCTCCCCCTGCCCAGTGATCCCAAGGACACTCTCTAATAAATATCCTGTGCACTAAACTCCATCTCAGAGTCGGCTTCCTGGGGAACCCAACCTACAACCTGCTTTTTCTCCACTGTAAGATAGGCATAATAGTTCCAATGTCCCTGCGCTTATTTTGAGAGTTGTGATGGATTGAATTATGTCCCCCCAAAAATGTGTGTATCGATTTGGCTGGGCCATAATTCCCAGTATTGTATGATTATCTACCATTTTATCATCTGATGTGATTTCCCTACGTGTTGTAAATGCTATTACTATGATGTAATAAGATGGATTAGCAGCAGTTATATTGATGAGACCTACAAGATTAGACAGTGTCTTAAACCAATCTCTCTTGAGATATAAAAAAGAGAAGTGAGCAGAGAGACATGGGAACCTCATACCACCAAGAAAGCAGCGCCAGGAGCAGAGCACATCCTTTGGACCTGAGGTTCCTGCACTGAGATGCTCCCAGACCAAGGGAAGACTGATGCATCAGGAGGACCTTCCTCCAGAGCCAACAGAGAGAGAAAGCCTTCTCCTGGAGCTGATGCCCTGAATCTGGTCTTGTAGCCTACTAGACTGTGAGAGAATAAACTTCTCTTTGTTAAGGCCATCCGCTTGTGGTATTTCTGTTATAGCAGCAGTAGACGACTAAGACAAAGGTCAATGTTAAAGAGAGAGAGAATATCCGTGAAGGCTCTTTGAACCTTGTACCAAGAGGTGATTATTTCTCTCCAGCTAAGGGTGAAGTGAAGCCATAAAAATCACTGCTTTTCAGCCATAATCCCTCTTTCTCTTCCCCTCCCTACCCAACCCTTCTTACCAGTTTTCAGTCCCCTCCCCATCCTTTCCAGCACTACAGCCGTCTACCTATCCTTGAGAAGCCCTTCTTCCTGGTGGTAAACTGTCAAATCATAGCTCAAGGGAATAGGAGCAGATTGAATCCCAGTCTTTTGCCCAAATCCCACCTCACCCTCCGAGGCTGGGACAGCCAGGGGGCCCCATGGGAGTAGCACCTGCCTTAGGAGAGAGCCAAGGCCAGCCAAGCCCTTAATCCAAATCTTGTTGCTTTTTCCTGGTTATAAAATAACACATCCTCATTAAAGAAAACTCAGCAACAAAAAGGGAGGACTTAAAGTACAAAATTCACCTGCAGTCCTATCAACAAGAGATTACAACCGTCAAAATTTTGGCGAATTTCTTTGTCACCTTTTTCTTGAGTATGTGCATGTTGGGTAGGTGGAAAGGATTGGAAATAGTTGAATAAAATGTTGTGTTCTGCTCTTTTCTCTGAACATTCCTCCCAGACCATGTAACCTCGTTGTCAATATCACTGCTAATGGTTGCACATTGTTCTACCATATGGATGTTCTAGTGATGATATGGCCAATGGCCAATGGCCAATGACTGGGCACTGAGGTAGTGAGAGTGCGGTCTCTGGAGTCATCCTGCCTGGGTTCCTATCCCAGTTCCTCTGCTTGCTAAGTGGTGTGACTTTGGGTAAGGCAGCCTCTCAGAGCCTCACTTTTTCCTATAAAATGTACATAGAAATTTGATGTAACAATTCAGTGAAATAATGCATGAAAAGAATTTAGCATACAGTCTGACACATAATAAGAAACTCCATAAATGTTACATATTATATTACAAGATATTATTATTTCTAAACGTTTTGTGATTAGAGACTGTTGTTGTTAGGTGTTGTAGTCGATTCTGACTCATCACAACCCCATATGACAGAGTAGAACTGCCCTATAGGATTTTCTAGCCTGTAATCTTCAGAAGAAGATCACCAGGTCTTTCTCCCATGGAGCCGCTGGGTGGGTTCGAACTATCAACCTTTCTGTTAGCAGCCAAGAGCTTAACCATTGCACCACCAGGGTTCTTGATTAGATACTGGAGTGGCAAACTCAAATGCCTACAGGGGCGCTTGTGTGAATGGCACAAGGGAATGGTGGGGCCAATAGAGGACTGGAGAGTTCCTGTTCTACTAAAATGATTTACGTTTAAGATGTTTGTAAAATTTTGTAACACCCAAACAAAGCAAAAATATGAGCCAAATTTAACTGGTGGTCTTCTGTATTTCAACTCTTTTCTACATACCATGCTTTGATGACTGTTGTTATATATCCTTGGGCTATGAAGTGAGTTAATGGCTAAACTCTAAGCTCTCTAATAAAGCAAAGATATTTCAAGTCAAAGTTCACCATTTCCCTTACCTTCCAGGCTCCACTGATGCCTCTCCTTTCCAAACTTGATGTTCTCCACAGCCTGGGCCACAGCTTCTTTGAGTTGCTGTTCAGAGACCTAGAAAACATCACATCACCTCCTCAAACTAAGAGCGGAAACTCCTAGTCCTAGGACTCTGCATCAGGTTCTAAGTACTGAACCCATTCCCAAGCTGGGCCCCTGAATTCTAGTTTCTTCCCTTCCAACACATTCCGCAAATTGCTGACAAAATACCTTGGAAATCCATGGTTCCCCACTATCATCAAGATAATTCCAAAGTCTGTCAATAAAGGGGTTCCCAAGGTGGCCCCTCTCAACTCTTCAACCTTCTCCCCACTACTTACTGCAAAATTCTAGGCAAACTGAACCACTTCATGGTTTACCTCTGAAGGCTATTCCATTCTCAGCAATTCTATCATCACATCATCATCATCAATAACAATGTCGTAACCATCACCATTACACTGTGTGTGTTGTGACTCACAGGTCATAAATCACTTTAGAGTAGTAGTTTAGAGTATGAACTTCAGAGTTAGACTCTGTTCACATTCCAGTTTATCCACTTGCCAGTTGTGTACCCTTAGACAAGTTACTTCTAAGCCTCAATTTCTTCTTCTGTAAAATACTACTAGTAATAGAACCTACTTCACAGTTTTTTTTTTTTTTTTAAATCATGTGAAGTGCTAAGCACAAAACCTGGCACATGGTAAACGCTCAGTAGATGAGAGTTACCATCAATAGAAGTCCTGTAATATAAAAACGATTCCCCATTTCAGAGTTGAGGAACCAGAGACTCTGAGAGGTTGGATGAATTGTCCAAGGTTGCCAAAGATAAGTAGCAGAGCTGGACATGAGCCAGACAGTCTGATACCAAGACCTGGGCTCTCTCTTCTCTGCTCCGCACTGCTTGTGCCTACTAGGGCTACCCTGCTGGAGTGCCTTTGCCAACTCTTTCCTGCTGCACCAAACCCTACCTGTCCTTTATGACCTGGCTCCCTTGTCCCATGGCCCTCACCTCCTGTGGCCTCTCTGTGTGTATCCCATCTCTCCGGCCAAAATGTAAACTCCTCAAGGTCAGGAACTAAGGTGTATGCGCCAACTCCTGACTCTTACTCCACAACTTTTTCACCATACTAGTTAAAAGCAAGCCCTGGTTGCGCAGTGGTTAAGCGCTTGGCTGCTAAGCAAAAGGTCAGCAGTTTGAACCCATCAGCTGCTCAACAGGATAAAGATGCAGCAATCTACTTCCATAAAGATTATATTCTTGGAAACCCTGTGAGGCAGTTCTACTCTCTCCTATATGGTTGCCATAGTTGGAATCGACTCGATGGTAACGGGTTAGTCAAGAGCAGCAAAAGCTATTAAATTAATTGAGACTCCTTTTGTTTCATACATTGCCCAGGCTAATCATTTGTTTACCTTAAGGAAGAAGCCTGCTTTTCTCTAGTGTGTTTATCTTCAGTGCTGGATAATTGAATGGGATGGGGTTTAATTCCATTACATCACGTATATGTTGACCTTCCCCATTATTCCACACTCTGTCCTCTTTTCTCTGGGAATCTGGGACTCAGCTAAGAGCATAGGATTTGGTATCAGACACACATGGGTGGAGTTGACTTGATGGAATGGGTTTTTTTTTTTTTATCTCCTCCAATGGTAAGTTCCTTCTTCTCTCTAAATCTCAGTTTCCTCATCTGTGAAGTGGAGGAAATAATCACACTGACTTCACAGGGTTGTACAACAAATGAATGTGACTGTATATGTCACATCTTTGGCAAATATGCCTGGCACATACTAAGGATTAAATAAATGGAACATCTCCTGTACTCATGGCTTCAACTCCCAAGTCTACCTCCAACCCGGATCTCTTTTACCAGCCATTATCAGCCCTAAATCAAACTGCCTTCTGAACATCTGCACTTGAAGATCCCATAGGTCCTCAATCTCATTGTATCCCACACTGAGATCATTCTCTTCTCTCCCAAGCCTGTTCCTCCTATTTTATTCTCTTTTCTGTTGGTGGTGTTACCATCACTCAGTCTTTTAATGTACATATACTCCAATCAACCTAGGCTCCTCCCTCTCTGTTACCCAGAGCTAATCAGCCAACAGATACTGTTTGTTCCTCCCAATTGTTGTCTCGTGTTGTCCCTTCCTCTTCTCATATCTACTGTTTAGTTCAGACCCTCATCATCTCTTTCCTTCCTCTTCCCAACTTCTCTCACAACCTCCAGGCTACAGCCACTCCATTCCGTCCTCCACAAGTTAAAAAAAAAAAAATCTGAATATGTTACATCTATGGCTACAGGTCTCCCCTAGCTCCTCACTCCCCACAACATAAAATACAAACTATTTAGCATCCTGTTTACAGCACTTCACCAGGTAACCCCAATGTCTCACCAACCTCAGTTTTTAATCACTCTCACCCAGTACCCTACATTCCAGTGACACAAAACTGACCACTCCCCTTCCATCAGTCCCCTTCATGACTCCATAACTTTGAACTTTGTGTTCCCACTGCCTAGAATGACCTTTCTCAAATTCTCTGCCTGGTGAAAACTTGCTTTATAAACCCTCCATTCTGTGTCCCCCTCTGGGTTTGCACAGCGTTTACCACTCAGTATTGCAACTATTTCTATGTCAGTCTCTCTGAGGAGACCATTAGCTTCTAGAGGACAGGACTGTGTACTATGAACTAGCTTATTTCTGTACCCTCAGTGCCTAGCTCCAGATCTGCACTTAGTGGGTATTTGTAAAAGATGAATGGATGAATGACCCTATTGTATCTGCTAGCAGGGATCCCAGGTCCATATTTTCCTGTCCTGCAGCTGTAACCAGCTACAAAACTTCCCTAAGTGAATGCTAATTGCCTCTAATGTCTAGGAGTTTGTCAATGAACCTCTGCTGCGAAACTTGGAACAGGTACTTGGAAATTCAGGCCCAAACCTAGCCATTCATTCATTCCTCATTCTAATTTTAGTACTGAAAGAGTGACCCTGGGAAGGAGAGGATGACCCAGTGGCGTGTTACCTGTGGGTCTGGATGTCGGCTAACAATGATGGGGATGGGGCCAGGACTGCAGTGACTCAGAATCTCGTAGACTTCATTGAGCGTCATGCAGTGCACTGGGGAATCACTGATCTCCACAATCTCATCGCCACACCTGCAAAAGCATCATTAGGAAGCCATCAGCAAGCTAATCAATGTGACATTTCAACTATCACTCCCCTGGGGGCCCCCTCCTGACTGGGCTGTTTGGTGAGACCTAAAAATCCCATTAGTCCATCCTTAGGTACCTGACTGAAACTCAGAACAGAGCAGACCAAAGGGGGGCATCTCTCACTGCATGACCCACAAAATGGAGATATTTCAGACCCAAAAGTGGGTCAACATTAGCCAAAGTTTGTCTTTAGCCTTCCTCCTCCCTTCCGCATTTAACTATGCCCAACCAAGATTGAGGGGCTGGTGTTGAACAGGAAGAGAAACTGAAATCAAGAAATAACATTCAGCTGAACAATTATCACAAAACCTCTAACTAACCACTTCCTACCTTTCTTTGGGCCTCAGTGTTCTCATATAGAGAACAGCTAGGAGGAAGGACTGAATGGACATATTAAAAGGTAAAGAAGGAATAACTGGGCAGGAAAGAGTTGAGGTTCTCACGGGAAGAAATTAGGAGAGAAGGCTATGGAGTTCATTCTAGTTGCAAGGTAGGAAAGAAGGTACTAGCAACCTAGAGAGAAAAAAAATGAAGTAGAAAAGCAAGATTCAATTGATACATGGAAGGCTTGCAGAATCCTTGTTTCATAGATATGGAAACTGAGGTACAACGGGTGAAATGACCTCTCTGGTATCACCTAACTCAGGAGCTGGCAAACATTTTCTATAATGGGCCAAACAGTAAACCTTCAGGCTCTGTGGGCCATATGATTTCTATCACAACTACTCAACTCTACCATTGTAGCATGAAAGCAGCCATAGACAATATGTAAACAAATAGCAAGGCTATGTTCCAATAAACCTTTATTTACAAGCACAAGTGGTGGGCCTGAGAACCGTATTTGCCAACCCCTGGCCTAACTGGTTATTGGCAGGACCAGGATTAGAACTCAGGTCTCTTGATCTTCATCTCACTGTTCCTTCCACTGGTACTCCTTCTTCTACATTTCTACTGAGTCCAGTCCATCTTCACTGTTGGTAAGAAAGTACACATTTTCATGGCTGTAACTGATGACCACTGTCCCGTAGCACCAAATTCCAAAGAAAGTAGAAACTTCCAAAATAATTGCTACCCAGCTGTAGGCCTAGAAGGAAGCACTCTCTGCCTGAGAGCATTTAAGACTAAGATAATCACTCGGACCCTGCAATTATGTTCAAAACAATAGCACAGTGGCTCAGTAAATTAATTGTCACCCTCCTGCAGATGACAGCAACAAACCCATCTCTAATTCAGAAGTTCCATCAAGACACCACCTAAGCAGGATTTGCCCTTGCATATATTGCAATTATAGGAAAACCTTTAAAAAACATGGCAAAACTCTCCTGATTTAGCAAAACCCAAACCCAATAAGAGAACATGTATCTTTACTAAATGTGAACGTAGGACTGCAAAGTATAATAAGTTAAACTGGGATGAAATGTTGTTATAAAATCCAGATCCCTGTGAAATATACTTTATTGAACAGAAAATTCAGATTTGTACTTCCCTTAGAAGCTATTTGTAAAGAAATATATCTGGAGTGCTGAAAATTTTGTTTATGCTACCGTGAAACTGTGTTTATACTACTGATTTGCTAATCAGCTTATTTTCCCACAAAGAATACACAGGTAAACCTTATTGAAGCTCCTATTTCTGTCACTATAAATTCCAGATTAGCTAAATCTGAATTAAAATGTGTTTACCTCTTGTTTTCTGTTTTGGATTTGTATTTTCTGAGACAGTGTTTCTTAAACTGTAATGTGCATACAAATCACCTTACAGGGCTGCAGAGGCTTTCTTAGAATACAGATTCTGAATCAGCAGGTCTGGGGCAGGGCCTGAGATTCTGCATTTCTAACAAGCCCCCAGGTGATGTTGATGCTACTGTTCCAGGAACCATGCTTGGAAGAACAAGGCTCTGAGCCTCGTCTGGATCATTCATTCTAAATATCTCATCTCCAAAGCAAGCTCCTGACATTCTAAGGTGATCCTTCCCTCTGCTGTAAATCAGAGGTCTTTCCAAAAACAGAAACAAGGACATACCGGAGCCGTCCATCCAGATGCGCCACAGACCCTGGAGAGAGAGTGTGAACGAAGATACCCGAGATGCACTGGAAGCAGGGGACACTGCACAGGCCGATCCCCAGGCCAACGCCAGCCTCTGGAAGGCACAACAGGGCGGGGGGACTTGTGATTGAACTTTCCAAGTGCTGACTAGTTTACTAGGTGCCTCAGTACCATCACGGATCAGTCAACTGTCCCCTCATTATTACGGCACTTGTTCCATCCATATTTATGGACCGGCTACTGTGGGCAGGTCCCTGGGTGGTGCAAACAGTTAACATGCTCAGCTACTAACCCAAGATTGGAAGTTTGAGTCTGCCCAGAGGTGCTTCAGAAGCAAGGTCTAGTGATCTACTTTGGAAAAATCAGCCACTGAAAACCCTATGGAGCACAGTTCTGCTCTGACACACAAGGGGTCGCCACGCATCAGAATCGACTCGATGGCAACTGATTTTTTTCTTTTTTTTTTTAACTGTGTGTAGGGAGGGCACTGCCTTAGGTTCAACAACAGTAACAGACAAGGTTCTCAGGGATCTTAAGTTCAAGTGGGGGAAGGAAGGAAGAAAAGAAGAGAGGGAGGAAATGAAAAAAGAAGGAGGGAGGAAGGAAGGAAAAGAGGAGGGAGGGAGGGAGAGAGGAAGATAGCAGAAAGTGATAAATATTATGGGGAATATTCTAGACGATTATGGGATTTTACCTCAGAGGAGGGAACATACCTGAAATATGGAGGATGAGAAGGAGCCAGGGATGTGGAGATGGGGGCAGGACATTCCCAGAAGAGGAAACAGATAATGAGAACAAGAATAAGCAGAGGTGGTACGGGACCAGAAAGGAAGCCAGTGTGGTCAAAACATAGCTGGTCACAAGGACAATGGCATGAGATGATGCAGGAGAGGGAGGCAAGGGCCTGGTTAAATGGGGCTTTGTCAACAAGGCCATCTCTGTCAAAGGATGTTACTCTACGTGGAGACGGGATGCCATGGAGGAGTTTTGAACAAGAGAGTGATATGATCTACTTTTTATTTTTAAATATGTGACTCTGGCTGCTGTGAGGAGAAAAAACTATAAGAATGGGCACAAGGAGACCAGTTAAGAGGCTACTGTTGAACAACACGATGGTGGCTTGGCCTTCACTACAGGAGAAGACAGAGAGAAATGAATATGCATGGAGTATATCTTGGAGATAGAATTACTGATGGATTAAATGTGGGAAAATCAAAGAGATATTTTTTGGCTTGAGTGAGTGGGTCGGTGATGATGCAGTTTATCGAAGTGGAAATGTTGGTGGGGGAGCAGGATTAGGGGGGTGGGGGACAAGAGCTTGGGTTTGCCCAAGTTACACTTGAGATGCCCATGAGGTATCTGAATGGACTTCTGGAGTAGGCAGTTGGATAGAGGAATCTGGAACCCAGGGAAGGGGGAGGGCAGAAGTTAAAGTTTGAAAGTAGCAGTATATATGCAGTATTAGTGCCATGGGGCTGATGGGATTCCCCAGAGTCTTTGAAGAGGGGGGCCTGGGTTTGCCAACAGAGAAAGTTCTGAAAACTGAGAAGCAGCCAGCAAGAGGACTAAATGGAGTTGCCAGGGAGGAAGAGAAAGGCCTTTATGGTTTTTGTTTGTTTTGTTTTTCCGGCAATTCATCATTTACAAAGCACTTTCACATACAGTTTTACCTTCTGATGCTGGTCTTCCCAAGAGTCCCATGAGGGAGGCCGTGAGTAATTGTTAGCCCCATGGTGTGGATGAAGAATTCTGGCTGTGACAGAGCCCACGAACAAAGGTCAGAGCCCTTCACGGAACCCAGGTTCCCTGACTCTGGAGCAAAAGTTCTTAATCCCAGTGGGTCTCAGAATTGCCTGGGGATACTCTTTCAAATGTAGATCCCTCAGCCTCTTCCCTAAAACTGTTGAATACAGTCTCTGGAAGTAGAGTCTAAGAAGCTGTATTATACAAAACAAAAGACCTTCCCTAAGGTGTTGCTGGAGTCCCTGGGTGGTGCCAACTGTTAAACTGCTCGGCTGCTAACCAAAAGGTTGGAAGTTCAAGTCCACCCAAAGGTGCCTTGGAAGAAAGACCTGGCAATCTACTTCCAAAAAAACAGGCATTGAAAACGCTATGGAGCACGGTTCTACTTTGACACACACTGGGTCGCCATGAATCAAAACTAGTTCAACAGCAACTGGTTGAGGTGTTTCTGATGCCAGTGATCAGTGGAAATACTACTCAAGACCAGTGCTGTGTCAACCCCCCACCCCAGGGAGCCCAGCAGGTAGAGGACAAAAGCTGTGTCTTCCCTGCGTTCTGTGCCTTACCTCACTTTGGCGCACCTAATATACCTGTTGACCCTGGACAGCACAGACCTGTATGCACCAAGCGTTTATGCCAAGCACCATGCCAGGCTCTGAGGCACATAGTGATGTATGAGGCCATGTAGTCCCTCAAAGAACGTGCAGTATAGCAGGGAGCTAAGACATGCATGCATAAGACAAAGCCCAATCCAAAACCAAACCCGTTGCTGGTAAGTCGATTCTGACTCACAGTGACCCTGTATGACAGAGTAGAGCTGCCCTGTAGGGTTTCCAAGGCTGTAAATCTTTATGGAAGCTGCCACATCTTTCTCCTGCAGAGCAGCTGGTGGGCTCAAACTGCTGACCTTTTGGTTGGCAACCGAGTGCTTAACCACTGCACCACCAGGGCTCCTTAAAGCCCTATCCAAGGAATTAACTATACATCCTCTTGATCCCACTTCTGAAATATATCTCAGATGCATCCACTTCCATCTCCATTCCAGCCCTCCTCTGTGACCTGAACTGCTACAGCTGTTTCCAAGCTTCTGCTTTTTGCATGCCACGCACAGTCCATTTTCCATAGAGAAAACGAGCAGACCTATTTTAAAGTATGTGCTGGAAATCCTTAAAGGACCTCCAAGCTCAATTAGAAGGAAGTCTAACTGCAAAGTCCCACAGGACCTGAGTTGGCCAAATGCTCCCACAGCACCTGTCATCCTGCTTGCCTTGCTCTCTCAATACTGGCCTTCCCTCTGCTCCTCACATACTCCATAGCATGTTCCTGCCGCAGGACCTTTATATGTGCTCTGCCCCTAGCTGCCTCCTCTTCGTCCTTCAGGTCACTCAGCTCAGCCACACTTGGGCAGAGAGGGTCTCCCTAGCCCCCTGGATTAGCAGTCCACCTGAGGGTGGCAAAGGAAATGGATATCGATCCCAGAAGGTCACAGCTACAAAGGACCTCCCTGCTTACTCCCTAGATAAGAAAACAGAGGCCCAGAGAGGGGAAGGCACTTGCCCACGATTGCTTAGCATATTAGCAGCAGAGCTACAATGGCTGGCCCATTGTTCATATTTCTGAGTGTGTGTGTCTGTGTGTGTGTGTGTCTGTGTGTGTGTGTGTTTTTGTGTGTGTGTCTGTGCGTGTGTGTCTGTGCATGTGTGTCTTTGTGTCTGTGTGTGTGTATGTAGTTTTGTACACGATTTATATTTTGCTTCAGAACACAGTGACTGGGTTTGGCTTGTTTGGCCTGGCTTGTATAAAGAAACAGAGGACGAGAACTTGTAGCCAAGCCTAGTCAAGACAATGCCTGCCTGCCGCTAAGGAGCCTGGTGGTGCAGTGGTTAAGCGCTCAGCTGCTAACCAAAAGGTTGGTAGTTCAAACCCACTAGCCGCTCCATGGAGAAAGATGTGGCAGTCTGCTTCTGTAAAGATTACAGCCTTGGAAACCCTATGGGGCAGTTCTATTCTGTCCCATCGGGTCGCTATGAGTCGAAATCAACTCGATGGCAACGGGTTTACCGGCCCTGCCCCTGAACTGATTCCAAATGACGAAAGGCTCCGAGACGCAGCAGAGAGAGACCCAGGCCGAGAGTGGAGGAGGGTGGACAGAGCCTGCTCAGGCCAGAAGGCCAGCACTCCTACCTTTCTCCAGAGACACCTCCACCATGATTCTGTAATTGGGCTTGGCAGTGTTGGCGGGAGCCATGGGGCTTTCTGCGGTGAAGGGCCTGCTGTCCTTGGTGGCACAGGTGCTGGAGCTCAGGGAGCGGCACAGTGGCGGAGACAGGTGGCTGGGCAGGGAGTGGGGAGCCGTCAGACGCGTGCGCACTGTGAGGGTGAGGAGCCCCTTTTTGGCTTGCTGAAAGGAAAAGAGACAGTGTTAGAAACTTCAGCAGCAATTCAGGGGAAGCCTGGCCTCCATCAATAACAGTAGTCAAATACGTCTTAAGGAAATGCAGCCGTGTGTGTGTGTGTATGCGCGTGCGTGTGCTTAAATACATACATACATATACACATGTATGATAAAAAATATGCATATGTGCTATATATGTACATATACGTATTTATACCAGATAGATACATAGACAGACAGACAGAGTCTTGAATTTACTAGATGGAGACTCAAAAATATATATTGGGAATTGGCTTAAAAATTTAAAGAAAATCAATAAATATAGCAATACGAATACATAAAGTGTTTTAAAACAGTTCTGTAAATTGTAAATTCTTTAAACATCCCCTACAACAATCTTGATTACAATCCTGATTATTAGTTTCTTGCTAAGTTTTTTTAACACTGTGCGAGATCATCATCAGCTAGATGTCCCATGTAAAGGATCCCACATTCTGAATTCGTAGGCTTGAATGAAGGAGGGTGATGCTGGGAGCTTGGTCCATTTGCCTGAAGACCCCAGAGTTTGGCCACATGTTGATAAGGAACAGTCACCTTGAATTTCTGCAGAGCATCCTGATGTGTTAGCCCAGCCATTGATTCACCATTGAGTTCCAGAATTTCATCACCTGTTGAGAGAGAGAGAAGTTGTAGCTAAGAAGAATGTTGCCCAATCAAGGGGCATTATCCTTACCGTGAACTCTAGTCTCCCAAACCTGCCCAGCTTTTCATGCATGTGCAAAACACTTTGAAGAACATTTTCTCATTCAGTGCTCACTCCCCGGGAGGCAGGCAGGATAGCGATGATGGGCCTTCCCCGGCACCTCTTATCTTTCAGAATAAGATCCAGGATTCTTAGCCAGGCAACCAGGCCTGGCGTCATCTTGTCCCTGCCCAGCTCTTTGCTTCACCTCCTTTCCTCCTGCCCCCCAGCCCTCTCACCATTTGTTGTGGTGGATCATTTTCTGATACAACCACCATCTGCCTTTTTCCACAATGGCCTACACAGTTAAATGCTTGCTCTGAGATATTTTCTCAACTAAAGTGTACTTTTCCTGCCTACTTCACCTGCCTCTTCCTAATCGTTCGGCCCCTGCTGCTTTCGTCTCCTTTGTCTTCTCCTGGCACCCTGTACCTACCATTGTCATAGCACTTGTCACCCTGGATAGTGACTGAGGACCTTGAAAGTCTCTCCCCTACCAGGCTGGCAGCTCCTTGGGAACAAGGACTTTGTCTTATTAATTGATATATTCCCAGGGCCAATTCTGTGTGGGGCCTACAAAGTGCTTAATAAATGTGGGTCGATGTGGTGTTTCCAGAATGCAGCGTAGGCCCCATTTTACAGAAAAAGAAAGTGAGCCCAGAGAGGCCCAAGCTCATATGGTAAAAGATAATTAGGACTTGGGATCTTTGACCCCAAGTCCTTTCTTTGTAAACCTATATCCATGTGATGATAATGTTTTCTGTATCCACAAATCTTGTTTTACCTGGATGGAAACCCAATTTCTCTCTTTCATTCAATTTATTCAATACACAATTAGGGAACAATTTTTCTGTGCTCAAAACTGTGCTAGATACTTTGGATGCAAACACTGTTTTCACACTGACTTCTGGATTTGATTGTTGTTGGGGAGATGTGCTTTTACCTAACTTTCATCCCCTTGTACGTAATTGTTATGGATTGAATTGTGTCCCCCAAAATATGTGCTGGAAATCCTAACCTCTATACTTGTAGTCACAGCCCACTTGGGAATGGGCTTTTTTGTTATGTTAATGAGATAGTATTAGTGTAGGGTGTGTCTTAAGTCAATCTATTTTGCAATGTAAAAGAGATTAAACAGGTAAGTGAGCAAGCAGAGATGGAGGAAGATAGACGCCCCGCCACATGACGGTCACCAAGGGGCCAAGGAATAGAAGCTGAAAAGACAAGGGCCTTCCCTCAGAGCCAACAGAGAAAGAAAGCCTTCCCCTGGAGCTGGTGCCCTGAATTCAGGCTTCTAGCCTCCTAACTGTGAGAAAATAAATTTGTTTGTTAAAGCCACCCACTTGTGGTATTTTTGTTATAGCAGCACTAGATAACTAAGACAATATCCATCCTTTTTCTCTGGTTGCTTTTAAGTTGTTTATTTTTTCTTTGTCTTTGATATTTTGCAGTTTCACTATGATGTGCTAGCATTGCAGGAAGCTTTTTGTGTTTCCTCAAGCTGAACTTTCATGCCTTAAATCAATACTGGAAAATTCTAAGCCACTATCTCTTTGCATATTGCCTCTTTTTTATTCACTCTTTCTTCATTGAATTCCTATTAGATGTATTTTGGACCTTCTCCACTTCTTCCCCATGTTTCTTTAATGCTTTTTCTTCTCTATTGCTCTGTGTGGCAGACTGAATAATTTCCAGATAACTAGTTATCCTTACAGTCACATCTAATCTGCTGTTTAACACATCCATTAAGTTTTTTAATTTCAATGAGTATACTTTTTTTAATTTTTAAGTTTTTTTCACATCTACCTATTTTTTCATTGTACGCTGTACGCTGTTCTTTCCTTATAGCTTATATCCTTTTTTAAAATCTTTTTAAAAATAATTTTAAACATACTGATTCTATAGTCTCTTTTAGATTATTCTTTTATCTTAAGTTTTTGAGGGCTAATATTCCTTTCTGTTATTTCTGCCAGCCCTATCCCAATAGTGGGCATTTACTAATATAGTATGTAATATTTTATTGCAAGCTCATTTTTCATGTGAGTTTGTTTTCTGTGGGAATCCCATATACCACCAGTTACTACCAAATAGTTTTTCCTTTATTTCTACTAGGTACCCCAAGTGTTTCACTGGTTCAAGACTAATTTTAACATTAATTTCTCAGCTTGGAGTTTCCTGTTCTCTACAGGGACTATAAATGTGGCTTCCATACCCATGTATGATACAGGCTTGGGTCTTCATGTTCTTGTGGGAGGTGATTTTTCCCTTTCCAAGAGCCATGGGGAGAGTTAAGCTTCTTTGATACTTCCTTGGAACCTATTGGTTTTCATTAGGGGCAGCTCTTTCAAGATCAAGGTTTCATGTGGGTTCTTACAACCTCACATAGACCCAAGGCCATGTCCCCTGCACTTGTGTGGAAATTCAAATCCTAGCCCGTAGCCCCTGGCTCCTATGGCTATAAACATTTCTGCAGCCCTCTGGGCCACGACATCATCAACTCATGAATTTATCACACTAGATTTAAAGTCCTTTCTTTGTTTTCTAGCTCCTGGGAATTTTAGTTTCTTTCTTTTGAGTTCAAATATGATATTTTATCCTGCATGTCTACGGAAATATAGCATTTTAGTGTGGGGAAGGGTTCAAATCAGCTCAATCTATTAGATTGCTGAAATCAGGGTGTAAAATGAAGGGACCTAGTCTTGGTCTTTGAGAGAGTCCAAGTCTAGGAGCAAAAACACACTCATTTTAAAAAGAAACGCAATATAATTAAATGTGTGGAGAAGGAGGATATAAAAAGAACATATTTCAGAGATGTCCATTCTTAATTACAGAAGAAGCTGAACTTTTCTTCAAGTTATTAGGATGTCCGTCCTCACGGGCCCACATAACCCGCCTCTGGGCTTTACAGAGTGTCCTTATCCTTATTCGTCCCTATCTGGTAAAATCTAATTAACCTAGGTTTTGCCAAATAAAACTTACAAGATCACTTTTTGGAAGGGAAATAAAAATGAAATAGTATTAGCCCCGATCTGTACAACAAACTTTTGTGACAACTGATATAAACCCTGTGAACTCAGGGACAGATTCTAAAATGTTACTTTTAAAAAGTGTTACAAAAGGTAATTTGATTAATTTTTTGAGGCAAGAGTTAGGAATTCTAGACTAGCTGAATTCTTTTAGCTCACTGAAATTCTCTATTTTTATAATTGCAATTAACTAAGGGACAAATACCCAGAGAAAATAATAAAAAACAATGGCTTGGGAACCCTTGCTCTTGAGAAAGAAAACAAAGCACAATACTCTCTTTACTTTCCACCTCAACCACTCCCGCATCCTTGTTTATATGCAGAAAAGTACAAAAGATAATAAAACAAATGATGGCATGGCCTCCAGATTCTCATCTTATTTTTCCTCCTTTCTCTCATTAATTTCTCTTCTCTACCTGCCTCTTGATTAAGCTATTCCCCTAAAACTGAGCCTCAGTCCTCTTCTCTGCTCTCTACCATCCTTCATTCACTCTATGCCTTCAGCTATTTTCCAAATGTTGAAGACCCTAAAATTCAACCCTAACCCCCTTCCTGAGCTGTTGCCCAAATTTTCATTTGTCTGCTGCACAGCTCCATCTAGTGGTCGCCTCGATACTTCACCCTCCACTCTGCTGCTCAAACCTAAACCTCCTCCTTGCCCTCCTCCCCTTTCCCTCCTTTTCCTCCTCTTCCTCTGCCTCTTACCTTGTGTAACACATTATTTTTCTCTAGTTTACTAAGTTGAAAACTTGCAAGTCTTCTCTGACCAGTCCCTCATTTCTCACCTCCACTTAGGTTCAAGTTCTGTCCCTTCTCCTATCTGCCCCTTTCTCTTCCCAACATTACTGCTCCAGACCAGGCCCTTAGGAGCTGGTGCCTGGCTTTTACAATAGACTCTTAACTAGCCTTCCTGCTTCCTGCTTCCTGCTTCCTGTCTCCTGCCAGCCCACTTTATTCTACATTCAGCTTCCTATAATATCACCTAAAATTCCTGGTCATAGCTGGTCCTTCCCATATTCCTTAAACCTTCACTGGCCCCCCACTGCCCACATAGTAAAATCCGTAAGGATAAAATCCTCCATAATGTTGGAGTTGACAAACTTTTTGTGTAAAGGGACAGATAGTAAATATTTTAGACTTTGCAGGTTATACACTCTCTGTTGTAACTATTCAGCACTGCTGCTATACCACCAAAGCAGCCACAGACAATATGCATGGCTATGTTCCAGTAAAGCTTGCTAATGGACACTGAAATTTGAATTTCACTTAATTTTCATGTATCACATAGTATTACTCCTCTTTCAATTTTTTTTAACCATTAAAAAAATTACAAGCCATTCTTAGTCCTTAGCAGTACAAAGCAGTGGCCTGTATTTGGCCCATAGGCCATAGTTTGCTAACTCCTGCCTTCATCAATTTAGGTGATTAAACGTGATTAGGTGTGATGGTTAATTTTCTATGTCAACTTGGCTAGGTTATGGTGCCCGGTAGTTTGGTAAAACACTAGTCTGGTTGCTGATATAAAGTAATTAAACCAAAAACGAAACCTGTTGCCGTAGAGTCGATTCTGACTCATGGCGAGCGACTCTATAGGACAGAGTGAAACTGTCCCATAGAGTTCCCAAGGAGAGGCCAGTGGATTTGAACTACTGACCTTTTGGTTAGCAGCTGAGCTCTTAACCATTGTGCCACCAAGGCTCCATAAAGTAATTACATGTGATTAAATCAGTTGGCTTCAAGTAAAGCAGATTACCTTCCATAATGTGGGTGGGCCAGAATCAATCAGAAGACCTTAAGAGTAAAAAGGGAGTTTCCCTAGGGTGTATTCTACTTCCAGACTATACTCAGACATTTTGCCAGAACACTCTTACTCTTCACTCTTCTTGTAGTCTCATCTATGGGTTTTGGGACACAAGCCTGTAAGATTCTCTGGCCTGTCACCTGACCTACAGATTTAGGACTTGCCAGTGCCTACAATCACCTGAACTAATTGTTAAAATAAATCAATCTTTCTCTCTCTTTCCTTCCTTTCCTCCCTCTTTCTCTCTTACCCATCTATCTATCATCTATTTATCTATCTGTCTACCTATCTACTTATCATCTCTCTCTCACACACTGGTTATGTTTTTCCAGAATACCCTGACGAAAGCATTAGATTCCCAGCTTGGCTTACAGAAACTGGCCTGACAGAGAGAGTGGGAACTCTGTGAAATCACTTGTTTTTAATGTCAATGTGTAAACTGTCCCTGACCTACAGTGGCTGCCCTCTGCTCCACCACTGCCGGTCCCTAAACTTTGCCTCCTGTGCTGAAGCCTAGAGATTTCCCTGTACCAAGCCTATTGCCCAAGTATCCAAACATGGCTTTGGGATGGAGCTGGGGTCTGGGGGAAGGAAACCCTGACCCTCTAGGAGAAGACAGGGACAGGCACTTGTGAGGAAGCTCTGCTCCCCAGGACCCTCGCTCCCAGGGTGGCCAGGTGCTTCCTTCCTGCGAAGAGCTAGGAGGACATAGTTGAGGGGAAGGCGGGCAGAGGAGAAGGGCAGACAGCTGGGCAGACCATGAGCTCTTCAAAAACAGGGATCATGTCTGATTCCTTTCTGTATTCCTTGGGCCTAGAACTCAGTAGATTCTCAGAGAATGTTGGTGAAGCTCATCTGTTCAAAGCACTGGACCCAGTTCTCCCATGATTGTGTATTTGGGAGGGCAAAGAGAAAAAAGAAAGAGGATTTCAATGGATCCCAGCAACAAGAGAAAGTAAATGACAGCAGTGAAAATGAAGGGAACAGACACTTCAGTGTCCAGCCCCAGGCTGGTGACAGAAGCTGAGACAGCTGTAGTGGTGTCAGGATTGACTGTGCAAACACACACAGTCGATGTGCCAGTCATGACAGAGCCATCAGCAGAGCACCTGCAGACCCCAGAATCCATGCCAGCAGTGTTCTGAAGACTCAAGCCACATTTCGCATTCCCAATGTCTTCTACGGTCCAGCAGTTCTGCTCTTGGTTCCTCAAACATCAATCTGGGATGGGAAAGGGTTGGGAAATCTACCTTCTTGGAGCCTTCCATCGGCTGCTGCTGCTCCCCCTGCAAAGATCGTTTTGACGTAAATTCCAATGGGGCCATAAATGCTGTCCTTTCCCCCGACAATGCTGAAGCCCAGGCCCTGGGGAAAAAAGAGGAGATGGTCAGGTTTAGGAGTGTCCAAGCCATACATCGGGCTCTTATTTCCTGAGTACCTCTGCCTCTCGATCTGAACAAGAGAATCAGGAAGGAGAGAAGGGACCTCTAGTTCCATAGGTCTAAGGGTTTAACAAAGGAATGTGAGATACAAAGCGCAGTAACTTTGGTTGCAGACTGGCCTGATGTTTTCCACACAGCGCCAGTGACGTAGAGGCAGGAATGCTGGGAAGAGATGACCATCCTGGCTCTACCCTTCCAGCTGGCAGTTCTGGGCAGATTGCTTCCTGTCTCAGAACTCTGGTTTCCCACCTTGTGAAATGATGATAATATCACCTAACTCACAGAGTTGTGCTGATAATTAAAGAAGTTACACAGCAGCAACAACAAAAATATCAATGACAATAATAATGGTAGCAGCTTACAATGGAAGCAGCATCCCTTCTCCTGCCAAAGACCATTCACTCTCCTTTCTGCTCTGCATCCCACTCCCTCCCTGCTTTGTAAAACCCTTAGCACAAGGCCTGGTTTTTGGTGTTGTTGTTAGGTGTCTTCGAGTTGATTTTCAACTCATAGAGACCCCATGTGACATAGTAGGACTGCCCCATAGGGTTTTCTAGGCTGTAACCTTTACAGGAGCAGATTGCCAGATCTTTCTTCTATGGAGCCTCTGGGCAGGTTCAGACTACCAACCTGGTTTGAACTACCAACCTCTCAGTTAGCAACCATGTGCTTAACAGTTGTGCTACCAGAGCTCCTTAAGATTTTTGGTAGCCAATTTTATTGTTGATTTGGTTTTGGCTCCACCTCAAGCACTTGCTGATCCTTCTAACTCTGCTTGCTCCTCCTCCCAAACTCAACTCCAGCCAAGTAGAATGACCCCTCCTAGCTGTCATCCCTGTCGATGAAGAGGTCTTGGGTGCGTAGGTCTTATCAGTCTGATAGTGGGAGGCCAGCCTTATTTTTAAACTCATCACCCCTCTGTGCACTCCTGGCTTCTAGAAGGGCCCAGTGATAGAATAAGATGATACATTTGCAGGTAAAGTTTATTTATTGAATGGTTATTTAGCAAATTTCAGACACACCAAGATCATTTAAACTGTTCTGATCATCTTTGCACCTGTTTTGGTACCCTTTTCCATGCTGCCTACTTGTGAACATTTCAAAAAAAAATTGAAGTAAATTTTTTAAATACTTCTACCTAATTTCAAAGGAGACTTGGTGGCACAAATAGTTAAGTGCTTGGCTGCTAACCAAAAGGTTGGCAGTTCTAACCCACCTAGCAGCTCTGCAGAGAAAGACCTGGAGATCTGCTCCCATAAAGATTACAGCCAAGAAAACCCTATGGGGCGGTTTTACTCTGTTATGCGGGGTCGCTATGAGTCTAAATCGACTCAATGACACCCAACAAAAACACCACCACATAATTTTAAGTGGGGGGTGGGAAGCATTGTGATTTGCTCATCAGAAAGTGGAGCTGTTTAGAGAAAGTCAGTATAGGAGACAGACACTCCTCTGTGATTAGAAGAACAATAACCCTAGCATTGCTCACTCTACTCTTTTATCTTTGGACGAGCTCCCAGGAGAGAGAGAGCACAGAGGACAGGCAGTGAGGAATCCAGGTGTGTGGTGGGGCTCCACCTCCAGAAAGACCCTAAGCAGCAGTCAGATCCCTCCCTCACACCACACACCAAAATTATATTAGAGGGTGTTTTAGTTTCCTACGGCTTCCGTAACAAAATACCACAAAGTGGGTGACTTTAGAGAACAGAAATTTAGTTCTCAAAATTCTGGAGGCTGAACATCCAAATCAGGGTCTGGGCCATGTCATTTCCTTCTGTGGGGCTCTCTCCTAGTTTCTGGTGGCTGCCAGAAATCCTTGGGGTTCCTTTATTGCTTATAGATGCATCTACCTCCTTCATCACATGGTGTCTCCCTCTGTGTGTTTGTGTCTAATCTGTTCTTTTTATAAGAGATGATGCAGGACAGATTAGGTTGAAGACCCACCCTGCTCTTACATGAACTCATTAATATAACAAAAGAAAACCCCTATTTCCAAACAGGGTTAAATTTACAGGTATACGGGTTAGGATTCCAACATAACTTTTTGCAGAACGTAATTCAATCTATAACAAATAGGTTAAAGAAACCTGTCCTTTCATGATGTTTGCACCTGGGTTGCTTGGGCTGTTCTGAGAACTTTGCCAGCAACTGCCTGTGTCTATTCCAGAAGATCTTTTACTGTGCAGTTCAACTCCATGCACAGTGTAGCATCTTTCAAAGGCAGTAGAAAGAAATATTTGGGATGCCCACCCCCCATGCCCACAATGAATAAGGAAGATAGAGAAGAATTAATGCATTTGAATTATGGTGTTGGCAAAGAATATTGAATATACCATGGACTACCAGAAGAATGAACAAATCTGTCTTTGAAGAAGTACAACGAGAATGTTCCTTAGAAGTGAGGATTGGGAGACTTTGTCTCACTTATTTTGAACAGGTTATCTGGAAGGACCAGCCCCTGGAGAAGGACATCATACTTGGTAAAGTAGAGGAAAATGTGGGGGTGGGGCCAAGATGGCAGAGTAGTTAGACGCTTCGGTGGACCCTCTTACAACAAAGACCCGAAGAAACAAGTGAATCACTTATATATGGCAATCTGGGAGCCCTGAACATCAAAGGCAGAGTTGAGGAACCGGACTGAGTGGCCAGGGGAGGGAGAGACGGTTCACAAGCAGTGAAGAATTGCCAGACCTGACCTGGTGAAAGCCTGAGTCCTTCAGGCCTGAGCAGTTCCGGGGTGAGCAGTGAGGCAGGCAAGCAGCGGTTCTTGGGAGGCACGGTTTCTGCACTGGGAGTGATCCAGTTCCAGAGAGTCTACATGGTCACCCAGAACCAGAGAGAAGCAGCCCTGGACTGGCGAAAGATAAGTGCTTGCGTACGGCCTACCACAGGGATCAAAAACACCCCCCTTATGGAAAAACCTTTCTCCCATCTACCTCCCTGCTCCCTGTTCTGCACTGGGTCCTGAACCGGCTTCAGCAATTGCCGAGTCCCCTGGGCCGGAAGTAGGATCCATCACACGCCCAGAGCCATTCTCCCTGCTTTGGAGAGTGAACTAATTAACAAATAGGGGAAAAAATAAAGTGCCAGCTCCCCTAAGCCAGTAACCCAGGGCAGGCACAGCTCCTTTGCCTAGGCACAGGCATAAGGGATCCACAGACTTTGAGTGCCTTTCCCCCTGAGTAGACTTGTGTGGGCCCGTTTCAGCAGCGTAGGCCCTCATTACTGCAGTACAACAGGTATATACCGGACCTCTAACTTCAACTGTTTCAGCTGTGAGGTGGCAGGTTCTTGACATTTGACACTGCTCTGCCCATTAAACAGGGTCTTCACCTACTCACACCAGGGGTCTGAGGACTGGTGGCTCCACCCATGCCACCTGGCCACCTGCAAGAGGGACCCATGAATAAGAGGGGCCACCCAGTCCTTACAGCCAACAGCATTATGTGCTCATAGTCTCACTCACTCACCTACACACTCTAGGGAACAAGGACACGCCATCTACCTGGACACTCGAGGGCAGCCATCAGCCCCCTGTCTTGCTCTGAGTGTGTCCCCATGCTGCAGCCAGATGCCTGTGCCTAAACCAATCACCCATGCCTGTCTAGGACTGTAACTGAGAGCCTACACCACACACTTGGTGGCTATCTACCTGGGCACCTGAGCTGAATCCATAAAGGGGGAGTGGGCAGACTCCTGAGCTCACATACCTAGCAACAGATCTAACCACCTGGCGACAGGACGTTAGAGCTTCAAAGGTGCCAATAATCATACTAACACACACAAGCAGCCTATTTAGGCATATCAAAACAAAACAAGAAGCTAGGACACAGTAAGCAAACATAAAATAAGTAAATATAATAACGTATTGATGGCTCGGAGACAACAGTCAATATCAAATCACATAAAGAAGCAATCCATGATGCCTTCAACAAGCTCCAAAAATAAAGAATCTAGAAATCTTCCAGAAGAGGAAAATTTCTTGGAATTACCAGAGGCAGAATACAAAAGATTAATATACAGAACTCGTCGAGATATCAGGAAAGCAATTAAGCAAAACACAGAACATGCAATAGAGGAAATTGAAAAGATTAGAGAAGAGCATAATGACAAATTTAACAGGCTGCAAGAATCCATAGAGAGACAGCAATCAGAAATCCAGAAGATTAACAATAAAATTTCAGAAC
>NW_004444122.1:3677876-3708546 GCF_000243295.1 Trichechus manatus latirostris | reverse complement strand
GAGGCCAACTCTTCAGACAGGGATTGGACTGGACTGTGGGACACAAAGTGATACTAGTGAGGAGCGTGCCTCTTAGCTCAAGTAGATACAAGAGACTAAATGGACAGCTTCTGTCCGGACGTGAGATGGGAAGACAGAGAGGGTTAGGAGCTGGTTGAATGCACAAGGGGAATCATGGGTGGAAAGGAGGAGTGTGCTGTCACAGTATGGGGAGAGCAATTAGGGTCACATAACAACGTATGTATAAATTTTTGTATGGGAGACTAACTTGAAATGTAAACTTCATTTAAACTACAACAATAAAAAAAATTTTTAAAAAAGAGGAAAATGCTCAGTAAGCTAGATTGACACAGTGACTGCAACAATGGACTCAAAGATAGCTATGATTGTGAGGATGGCATAGAATCGGGCAACATTTCTTTCTGTTATACATAGGGTCATTATGAGTCAGAACCAACTAAACAGCAGCACCTAACAACAACACCCCCCATCACCACTATTTTCTCCCTTTCGACTTCTCAATCATGGGGCAGAAATCAGGATGATGCTTCATTATCTAGAGAGAGCTAGAGTAGTTCTTACTTTTTGGGCCACTCCAACTAATAACAAAAAGCATGATGTGTTGTTAGGTGCCATCAAGTCTATTCCAACTCATAGTGACAGAGTAGAAATTTCCCATAGGGTTTTCTAGGGTGTAATCTTTATGGAAGCAGATCACCAGGTCTTTCTCCCACAGAGCCACCATGTAGGTTTGAACTGCCAACATTTCAGGCACTTATCTGTGCACCACCA
The DNA here is from genome assembly GCF_000243295.1 of Trichechus manatus latirostris. Taxonomy (NCBI): domain Eukaryota; kingdom Metazoa; phylum Chordata; class Mammalia; order Sirenia; family Trichechidae; genus Trichechus; species Trichechus manatus. The sequence goes on along the minus strand of NW_004444122.1, from coordinate 3,707,754 downwards.
GGGCTTCTCGTCCTCATATGCTGAGCCCGAATCACTACTATCCACCTTCATCCATCCCTTGACATGACATCTCCTCAGGAACTGGCATTGCTCCAGTATTTTGTTGGCAACAACAGTCCTTGCTTACCTTGGCCTGGCCCTTCATCAGCACGATGTTGGAGATGACAGAAGCCTGGAGGGCCCCGGAGGGCTGCAAGAGCTGAGCTGTGCTCAGTGACCGCATCGGTCTGGAAGTGCCCTGCAAGGAGGAAGCAGGGTGGATAGAGGGTGAGCCACATGGGAGGGCACAACATGCCTTACTGGGAAGAGGGAAGGCCCAGCGAGGAGAGGGACCATGTCCCCTCTCTCCTAAGGGCACACAACATGATGACAAGTATGCGGTTAGTGAGGTGTGGGTGGGAGTCTGGTGGGTAGGGTCTTGCTTCAGGGGCCCCAGGAGCCAGCTTTGTGAGCTCCATCTTCCTGCAGACCAACAACAGCCAGTAGCTCACTCAAGCTTGTCAAGGGTGACATCACAGGCCTTGCTGACCTCCAAGACAGCACGTCCCCTGCAGCCAACATCTCAAGCAGAGTCTAGCAGGCCACTGCCAGGGATGCTTTCTACAGACTGTGTTCAATTCAAGACACTTTTACTGACAGCCCTCCTTGTGGCAGGTGGTGGATGAGGGGCAGAAACTCAAAGACTTAAGAAAACAGGGCAGAAATTTCGGGAGAGGCAGACAGGTGATTGCACGGCAGAAGCAATTTGTGCCAAAGAGAGGCACATGCTGTGTGCTGCAGGAAGCTGCCCTGGTGAGGGACAATATGCCTGGAGGTTAGAGTCTGGGTTCTTCCCCTGGCTCTGTGAATTATCAGCCGGTGACCTTGGGGAAGTGACTTAAATTCTCTGTGCCTCAGTTTCCTCATCTGTAAAATCTGGTACTGATGTTATTGTTGGAACCCTGGTGGTGCAGTGGTTAAGAGCTAGGCTGCTAACCAAAAGGCTGGCAGTTTGAATCCACCAACCACTCCTTGGAAACCCTATGGGGCAGTTCTACTCTGTTCTATAGGATTGCTACGAGTCGGAACCAACTCAAGAGCTCATAACAACAACGTTATTGTTAGCTGTGACTGAGTTGGCTCCCGACTCATGGTGACCCCTTGCAAAATGGAACAAAATCCTGCCCAGTCCTGCGCCACCCCCATGATGGTTGCTGCTCAGATCACTGTGATCCGTAGGGTTTTCCCTGGGTTGTGAAGTCACACAGGGCTTGGATCAAATTCTCGCTGCTTAGGTAGCTGAACACAGACAGCTCCTCACCTGCCAAGTTTTCCTTTCCTCACTGTGAATTGAAGCTAGTGTTACAGTCCTTCTAAGGTTGTTTAAAGGATTAGAGGCAATATCTGTAAAACAAATCACTAGATCGTAGAGGTTAAAAATATAGGTCTGGAGACAAAATCTAACCTCAAGTCCCAGCTCTGCCTCTTATTGGCAATGTGAACTTGTGTTAATTCCTTAACATTTCCAAGTCCCAGGTCCCTTGTCTACCCCTTAGGTTTAGAGTGCAGATTAAATTAAGGGATCCTTAGTTCAGAGCCTTCACATACGAAAGAGTTCTCTATATGTAACTCTTAATAGCGTAGAAGGAGCTCTGTGGCGCAATGGGTAAGCATTCGGCTGCTAACCGAAAGGTTAGCAGTTCAAACCCACCCAGCGGCTCCGTGGGAGAAAGAACTGGCAGTGTGCTACTGTAAAGACTGTTGATGTTGTTGTTCTTGTGTGCCATCGAGTTGATTCCGACTCAGATTATAGCCTAGTGTGGGGTCAATATGAGTTGGAAATCGACTGGATGGCACCTAGCAGCATAGAAGTAGTATTAGTTCCAGGTGCCTGGCAAAAGGGGGCGCTCTATAGATGACCATTACTACTGAGGTACTTTCCCTAGAGGTGGCCATACTCAAGAAGTGTGCCCCTCTCCGCTTTAGTTTTGTGGGCATAAAATCACTGAGAAAGGCTTTTGCAGCCACTGCTAAGCCCGAACTCTCCTTCCTCTTCCTCTTCTGCAGGCTTCCCTCTTCTCATTCTTACCGCAGCCTTTCCTGCTGGGTAATCCAGTTGTTGGGAGAGTGACTTCCTGTTACTGCAGAGAGAATAAGGCTGCCTGTCTGTGGTTGTTGCAGAGTTCTTGGTCATGGGGAAATCTATTTCTCCTGTGCAGTAGGGATTAACACCTAAATTGGCAGAAGAAGAAAAAGAAGAAATCATTTATGCTCCCAAGATACAAAGTTCAGCTGAGAACAGTATCAGCTTCTGCCAACTACCAGCCCCTCATGAACCACTGAGTGAACATCAACCACTTACTGGGTGCATGGTGGGGAGAGGGGCAGTGAGAGAAGTGGGCGGCTTTTTCATTTTCATTTTCTGGAGTCCCTGGGTGGTGCAAATGGTTAACACACTCGGCTACAAACAGACAGGTTGGAGGTTCAAGTCTACCCAGAGGCACCTAAAAAGAAAGGCCTGGTGATCTACCTATGAAAAATCAGCCATTGAAAACCCTATGGAGCACAGTTCTACTCCGACATACATGGGGTCGCCGTGAATTGGGGTTGACTTGACAACAATTGGTTTTGGCGATTTTGGTAAGTTTTTAATGCTTTCTACCCTGCAGGTTGCAGACAAGACTCTCACATCCTCCATCAAGTCAGCAAACGTTGACAGGCATCTCCTAAGTGTCAGGCAGTGTGCCGGATGTTCAGGAAGCCACAGTGCTAAGTCAAATACAGTCCCTACTATCAGGGAGTTTTCAATCCCAACCAAGGACGGAAGGGAGGCAGACACAGAGGGTTCCAGAACAGGTACAAACCAGAGACCACATGGGCAGAAAGCTGGGAGAGCTTCCAGCACAACATCCACCCTCCCCAAAGACTCTGACTGCCTCTTACACACACACACTCACACACAGGCATGTACACACCCCAAACACAGGCCCACAAAGAAGTCAGCTTTTGATTGTTTGGGGAATCTATGCAAATGCAAAGTAATCAGCTTTCTCTTCTTTGTGGGAATCCTAGGCTTCCTTTCATCCAGCCAGCAACTGTACTCGACCATTTACAGCTGGATGTATCTTCAGAGAGTGTCTGATCTAAACCCTCACTGTCTAGCACTGTCCAATTGAAATGACATGCAAGCCACATGCGTAATTTAAACTTTCCTAGTCGCAGCATCGAAAAGTAAAAAGAAAAAGATGAGATTAGTGTTAACAAGATATTTTATTTCTTCTAAAAACCCAAAACCAAACCTGTTACCATCGAGTCGATTCCAACTGATAGTGACCCTCTAGGATAAAGTAGAACTGCCCCATAGGGTTTCCAAGGCTGTAAATCTTTAGGGAAGCAGACTGCTACATCTTTTTCCTGAGGAGCGGCTGATGGGTTCAAACCACCAACGTTTCAGTTAGCAGCCAAGCATTTTAACTACTGTGCCACCAGGGCTCCTATATTTCATCTAATATTTCTAAATCACTATCATTTCAACATATAAGTAACCCATAAAAATTATTAATGGTATCGTATTTTTTCTATGATTGTACTTAGTCTTTGAATCCAGTGTGTATTTTACACTTATTGCACATCTCCATTTGCACAAGCCACATTTCAAATACTAAATAGCCACATATAGATGAACCAAACCAAAACCATACCAAATGCCATCAGGTCAACTCTGACTCATGATGACCCCGTGTGTATCAGAGTGGAACTGTGCTCCATAGGGTTTTCAATGGCCGATTTTTCAGAAGTAAATTGCCAAACCTTTCTTCTGAGGTGCCTCTGGATGGACTTGAACCTCCAACCTTTTCAGTTAGCAGCCAAGCACATTAACCACTTGCACCACCAAGGGACTACCTACCACATGTGGCTAGTGGCTACTCTATTAGTGAAGCTCTAGAGGTCCAGAGAGGGGCAGGGATTTCCTGATGTTCCTCACATCAAGTGAGTGGACAAGGCTTTTGTGGAAAATCCCTCAAGAAGAGGAAGTGAGAATGGGTGGTAGTTCAGAAAGGATGCAGGTTGTAGCAGGGTTTTGAGTCTGCTTTTCCTCCTAAGATGAGAAAGACTTGCTTATAGGCTGAAGGGAGGAAGTCACTGGCCAGAATAGGTTGATAAAAGAGGAGAGAACAGGCAGCCCTGAGGGTATGAGACCCTAAAGGGTAAAGAGAAAAGGGGCGACCATGGTGGGGAAACCCTGGTGGCATAGTGGTTAAGAGTTCAGCTGCTAACCAAAAGGTCAGTAGTTCAAATCCATGAGGCACTCCTTGGAAACCCTATGGGGCAGTTCTACTCTGTCCTATAGGGTCACTATGAGTTGGAATTGACTCCATGGCAATGGGTTTTTTTTTTTTTTTTATGGTGGAGAAAGGAGAGTTCTTGGCCCAGACTGGCCCCAAGAGTGGCTGGGGAGACGTTTCCCTGCCAGGACAGCTGCTCAAGCCACTGTCTCAGCACAAGTAGGTGGTCTTCTCTGACTTACAGGGACCAGTTGCTCCCAGATGGACCAGAAGAAAGAGGAAGCCAGAGGGTTCAGAAAACCACCACGCCCTGGAGGAAGGACACAGAATCATGGACAGGGCTGGAGGAGGGACTAGAGATAGTTAAGTCCTAAACCTCCCTGTGCATCATATTTATCTGGGGTGTTTCATAAAAATGCAGATGTCAATGCTCCAGCCAGACCTACTAAATCAATTTTGCCAGTTGTGGGGTTTGGGAACCTGTATTTTTATAAGGCTCCTCAGATGTGATGCAGCTATCATTAGTCCTTTGGGGAACCCTTGATCAAGTTCAACTCCTTACTTTATCAGTGAGGAAGTGGAGGCTCAGAGGGTTCCAGAGCAGTTAATATGAGGGTCAGGGCCATAACCCAAGTCCTTCCAGTCTCCCACCCTCTCTGCCCCTGTACTGCACTGCAGTGGCCTGCAATTTGAAGGAGGGCAGTGGCACATGGTTTGGGTTCAGAGGAAATAAAGGCAGGTCTTGGGGATAAGCAAACAGGTGTGGCTCACAGAGCAGATCCACCTCTGAGCCATGGGCAAGCCCAGGGGAAGCAGCTCAGGTTCCTCTTCCCTGGGCTTTGCTTCTGCCCTTACTGACCCAGGCAACCCTCGTGCATTTGGCAGTTCCTATTCCCACTGTGGGTTCAGATTGGCAGGGAGGCCTACTGTGAGGACAGAACGTGTTCTCTGAAGTTTTGACTGGTCCCAGCCCTGATCTACTCTTTCTGAAAAGTACTCAAGGATGCACTTCAGCCAAGCAGAAAATGCATCAAAATTATCATCCCAAGTAGGGGGAGGTAGAAACCAGTTCAAGGTATAGCATTGAGTGAGTTTGTTGATAATAGGGTTATAAATGCAAAAGCCAAAATAATTTTTGAAAGGGAAGCTATATATTGTGATGATTATATAATAATAATAATAGTTTGTAATTTAAGTGGAATTATGAAATGGGAAAAGAACCTGAGGATGAATAAAATCATGCTAAATTCCTCATCTTTCATAAGGACAATTTGGAAAATACAGTCTCAACATCAGTTAATTAATTAAGCTTAAAGTAAACCTAACGTAGAGATGAAAATTGAAAAAATCTTCCAAATTATTGCAAAAATTAAACACACACACACACAACATAGTTCATAGAACAAGAAGAAGAAAAGAAATGGCAGATGACCATAGAACAGAAAGCATAAACAAGAGATAAGTAAGAGAAAATTATTACTTATAGTAATAATGGCTTGAGTTTCTCTTAAAAGATATTTCCAAGTTTGCTTTCAATATCTATTGTTTATCACTTGCAAGAGATAAACAAAAAATCTAAAATAAAAGGATGGGCAGAAACAGATTATGAATAAGTGATGCTAACATCATTAGCTACCGATTTAGAAAAGAAAATTTATCTACTTACTTCATATCAAATACCAAAAATAAATTACAGATATAACAAGTTTGAAAAAATAAAAGGTAAACTATTTACAAAGTAGAAGAAAATGTAGAAAATTATTTAACAGTTCTCTGGATGCAGAAGAAACTTTAAAATTAAAAAGGAAAAGATTAATAAATTTGATTATGTGAAGATTAGGACATTTTCATGTAAAAATAAGCACTTAAATAATATAAAAACAAACTGGAGAAAATATTTTCAAACAAATATGACAACAAAGTATTAATTTAACCAAGAGGGTTTTTTTGAAATAAATTAATGACAAAACAATGATTATCCCAATAGAAAAATAGGTAAATTAAAAAAAGAAATGAAGAAATGTTTAACATCACCAGTAATGAGAGGTATTCTATTCCACCTATTATATAGGCAAGTGTGTCAGTCAAGATTTTGGCAAGGAACAGAAGGTACACTCAGCTGGGATTCTGAGAAGAATTTAATGAAGGGAGCATTTACAGAGAAATGGGCAGGGTTAAGGGAAATAACAAGGGCCTCCTGAAGGGGAGGAAATGGTGTTACTAGAGCCCAGAGGGAGCTGGAACCATGGAAGATAGGCCACTTTGACATGATTTATAGTCACAGAGAGACATCGCCACTGCCAGAACTGCAGCACCAACACAGAGGGAACAGGGGAAGAAACACCCCAGCACATCTCTCCTCCCACCCTCCAATCTCCTGTTGATGCCTCCCACTGGGTGAACTCAACCAGAAACTAGAAAGCCAGGGAGACTGGGTGATGCCGAACGGAGCAAGCAGGGCTGACTTCATGGGCAAGTGACTTATGCAATCACACAAGGCCCCAAGCTTAGAAGGACGCTGTGCTTGCTTTAAAGCTCTGTGGCTGCCATTTTGAAATTCTTAATTTTTGAACAGGGGGCCTTGTATTTTCATTTTGCATTGAGCCTCACAAATTATGTAGCTACTCCTGGGTGCAAAGCAGGGCAGGAAAGAGCAGAGAATGGATGGAGAGGAGGACGCACAGAAAAACCTGTAAAGCAAATATTTTTTAAATTATGATTCAGTATGTGCTTTGATTGAAGAAGTGGGCATTCATATATATTATCGGAGAAGTGTTAGCCCATGTCTCTGGTGGTTGGAGGGACAACTCCAAAAGATTAGAGGTTTGAGTTGGCCCAGAGGTGCCTCAAAGAAAGATCTGGCCATCTACTTCTGAAAAATCAACCACTGAAAACCAAAAGTAATCCCTGAGGTCACCTTGTAGCTAAGTAACAAATCAGTTCAAAAAATAATGAATATCACCTGTAAGTACTGTGCTCCTTTAAAAAATCACCCATATGAGACCAAATAGTCATCAATTACTTTAAAACTGATAGTAATAGCAACCGTAGTTAGCTCATGGCCCAAAATTTCATTTCTAGAAAATTATGCTAAAAGAAAAAAATTAAAATTTATTATAAAACCCTGGGGATCTAATAGAAGTGAAATGAACAGACATATGCATGCCTACTTTCATTGCAGCACTACTCACAATAGCAAAAAGATAGAAACAACCTAAGTGCCCATCAACAGAAGAATATATAAGTAAAATGTTGTACATACATTCAATGAAATACCATATTTTTATGAAAACAGTGCATACTTTCTACATTTGTTTGCCAACTGCTCCCTCCCCCATGAAGTATTTTCACAAGTGTCTATCCTAATTTCTTCTTTTTTTACAGCAACGTGTTTAAAAAAATTGGCATAGCAGCTTACGAAAATACCTTGGGGTGGGGTGGAGGGCATAGTTGGCAAATAAATGTTGAAGGCACACATTATTTGCGTGAAAATATGGTATTACTCAGCAGTAAAGACAAATGAGTTCCTAAAACATCTTACAACATGAATGAACCTGGAGTACATTATGTTGAGTGAAATAAGTCAATTACAAAAAAAAATATTGTATGTTCTCACTTTTATGAAACGACATGAATAGGTAAATATACAGAAACTAATGTTCAATAGTGGTTACTGGGGTGTGGGGCGGTGGGAAGAGGGAGAAATACTCCTTAGGTAATAGTCACTTCTTGTTGATAGAAATGGCAAAGGTAGCATTGAATATGGGTGAAGTTTGTATAGCATGACCGACGTAACCAATACCAATAAGCTGTACATAGGGAAAAGGGATGAATGGGCAAGTGCTAGGTTGTGTATGGTTTTGCAACAATAACAACAACAAAAAATGGAGGGGCTACAGATGCTGATACTAATTAGACATAACCAGTCACCTCATGGGATTAGTTCTGTTGGTTTGGGCTATGGTCTTGTGGGACAATCCAGTCAATTGGCATACTGTAGTTCTTATGTTCTACCTCCCAGAATGGTGAGTAGTGTCCGGGGTCTTAAAAGCTTACAAGTGGCCATCTAAGATACAACTATTGGTCTTCATTCATGTGGAACAAAAGAGAAAGAAGAAAACGCAAGAATCAGAGAAGGAACTGGAGTACAGGACTAATTGTCTCATGAACCACTGCCTCCTCCACCTTAAGATCAGAAGGGGATGGTGCCTGGCTACCACTACCGAATGTTCTGATCAGGAACAAAATAGAGAAACCCTGATTAAAAAGGGAGAAAAATGTGGAACAGAATTTCAAATTCTTAAAGAATCCAGACTTACTGGACCTATTGAGTCTGGAGGAGTTCCCGAGACTATGGCCCTGAGTTGCTCTTCAAACCTTGAATTGAAATTATCTCCTGAAGTCACCTTTAAACTAAGTAACAGTTTAACCCAAAGAGTAAAGATTATCACCCTTGAGTATTGTGTTATCTAAATACATATGTATACATATACATATAGAGAGAGAGAAAGAGTGGTTAAGAACTATGACTGCTAACCAAAAGATTGGTAGTTCGAATCCACAGGCCTCTCCTTGGAAACCCTATGGGGCAGTTCTACTCTGTCCTATAGGGTTGTTATGAGTCAGAATCGACTTGACAGCAACAGGTTTTGTTTTGTTTTGTTTTTTAATCTATATAAGACCAAAGGGTCAACAGCCATTTTAAAGCATAGCTGAGAAGGTTGGGGAGCAGGGAGATTAAGTAAATGAGAGAGAAACAACTAGAACATAAATAACAAGATGCTGGCACAATGTGAAGAATTTAACCAATGTTATTACAATCATATGTTTAGAAACTGTGTAATAGAAGTGAGTTTTGCTGTGTATATTTTCACCAAAAATTAAATAAAAAGCAACTAGCTGTCCAAAAATAGATGATTAATTTAATGACAGTGCATGTTACAGCAGAACAGTACACAGCTTAGTTTCAGGGATGTGCCCAAAGTCACGTAGATAATTAGCACTGGAAGCAGGATCCAAATCCAAGTGCTTTGGCTCCCAAATGTGACCCCTTAACCACCATACCACTCAACTGCCTCTTACATTTTTCCTGATAAAATCATCACAAAATCAAATAAAATTTCATGTACAAATTCAGCAAGGTCGATTATCTTACTGGAAAACCGAGAATAACTTAAATTCCTAATAATGGGGAGTAGGTTAACAAGATCATGATACATTCATATAATGAAAAACTATGTAGCCACTAAAATTGGTGTTTACAAAGTTTCTAATGATATGAGAAAAAGTCATATATATATATATGTATATATACAGAAAGAGATATCAGTGTCAGTCTTCAATAGGCATAGAAAGAGGGAAATAATTGAAAACATTAAAAGAGATTATCTCTAATATTGAGATTTGGTATGGCTTTGATTTCTTCATGCTTTTCAGTATTCTACAAATATTCATGACTTTTATTAGTGTTATTCTATTTGCGGTAACTAAGAATCATGGGATCTTCCAGCTTTCACCCCTACCATATTACAGATGAGCTAACAGAGGACTAAGGAGAGACTGTGACCTTCTCAAGGTCAAGAAGCAATCCGGAAGATGGACCAGGAGTGAGGCCCGTGTCTCCTGTCCTCCACTCTGAGGTCTTTCCAACATGGCACTCAAGAGTCTAGAGGAGGAATTGACTAAACCACTGAGAAACTCTAAACCTAAATGCAGAAGTCCTCCAGCTGGGCAGGGTATGTACACGCAATGAAGAATTTTCTCAGGGAGACAAGTGGACCACAATTTTGGTTTAGTCCAACAGGACCAGCAAAGACCTCCCCCCCCCCCACCAATCTCCCAACATTCCTGATATTCCTGATATTCAGGAACACGTAACTTTGCTCCTGAAAACATTCTGATGAGACACTTACTGGTTGAGTTGCTGCGTGTCCTTTGATGGCAGGCTTTGGGAAGCAGGTAGTTATTACTTTGCGCTTCTAGCTTTCCAGACTTTTCTTGAGAGGAAGTTGTGGAAGACTCCTGCAAAACAGTTCCCATGTCTTTTATTCAGCAAGTAAGTTAGAATAGAAAAACACGCTTAGAAAACTGGGATTTTGACACAACTATGGAAGAACTTGTTGAATTATCTGTCTCCAACATTATAGACTATAAAAAAAAAGTTGCTGTCAAGTCAACTTCGATTCATGGTGACCCCATGTGTGTTAGAGTAGATCTGTGCTCCATGGGGTTTTCAATGGCCGTGAGCTTTCAGAAGTAGATCACCAGGCCTTCCGTCCGAGGTGCTTCTGGGCAGACTCGAACCTTCAACCTTTCAGTTAGCTACCAAGTGCATTACCCATTTGCACCACCCCAGGACTCCCTTAGGCCCTCTAGAGGCAGGGATTTATAGTCACTGACATTCAGTTATACATTCATGCATTCATTTAATTAAAAATGAATAGATATTGCATAAATATTGAGTTAATGTTGAACAAATACATCAGCTACTATGTATGAGGTTCTTTGCTAGGCATTGGGGATAGAGCAGTGAACAAAACAGACCAGATGGCTACCCTCAGGGAAATAGCATTTTAGTAAAGGAAGACCAATAATAAACAAGCAAATAAATAAAAGTGCAAAATAACTACAGTGAATGATAAGTGCTATGAATGAAGTGAACAAGAAAATAAATAGGGAATGTCATAAATGGGGCACCCAGGAGGATTGAGAGAGGATGATCAGGGAAGTTAGCTTGTTCTGGCACACAATAGACGCTAACATTTATTCAGCGAATGTTGTGTAAATATATTTTCTAACGTTGAACCATCCATGCATTCTTGAGAACATTATTATTTTATTATATTATTGATTTCTATCTGCAAAGATTTAACTTGGGACTTTTTTCATCCATACTCGTAAGTTCAATTTGCCTGCGATCTCTTATTCTTTTTCTATTTTGCAACACTGATCAAATTTTCTTTGCTCCCTTTTTATACTAATAATTTGGAAATTCTTCCATTGCACTGAGTATGTAGAATATAAAAGCAACAGATTAAGTATATTCAATAACATACTTGAACTCATACTTCCCTGTCAGGGTCAATAATGAAATAGAATATATATAACTCTTTCTGGTGTAAGATGAGAATCTCAGTGTTCACTCTTTCCCTTTCTTCACCCCAAACTGGAGCTTTAGGGAGAGAGGCCGATAATGATGCTGATGATAGAATTCTTTTACTTCTTTTCTGGGAACTATTTGTTATATTGGTATTCTAATTTTATAATTCTATTAGCCATGATGATCTCCATTTAATTCTTGAGTTATATTGGTTTCACTACTCACCACCATAATCCTTAAGTGTGTGTGTGTGTGTGTGTGTGTGTGTGTGTGTGTGTTTTGCTTCAGGAAGGCTGTATGGCTGGGATGCTTTCTGAATTTCAGCATATCAAAGAATGTCTTTCTGTGGTTGTCACATTTGAATAATAGCTTGGCTGAGTATAAAATCCTTGGGCATTGATTATTTGACCTGGAAACTATAAATGGCTCAAATCCCTCTGCGATTTAGTGTCCCAGGGTAATGGTTTGTTGAGGGCACCTGCCATCCTTTTCTAACTGACATTACTGCCAGGCTCTTAATTAATTTCGTGTGCCAAGTATGTGCAAACTCCAGCATCTGGAACATTTCCCAGAGTTGAGGTAACTTGTATCTTGCTAAGTGTCCTGGTGGCGCAGTGGTTAAGAGTTTGGCTGCTAACCAAAAGGTCGGCAGTTTGAATCCATCAGCCACTCGTTGGATACCCTATATGGGGCAGTTCTACTCTGTAGTATAGGGTCGCTATGAGTTGGAATTGATGGCAACAGGTTTTCAGGAGCCCTGGTGGCGCAAATGGTTAAGAACTCAGCTGCTAACTGAAAGGTTTGCGGTTCGAACCCACCCAGTGCCTCGGAGGGAGAAAGACCAGGTGATCTGCTTCTGTGAAGATTAAAGCCAAAAAAAAAGCCTATGGGGCAGTGCCACTCTGTCACTTGGGTTTGCTGTGGGTGGAAAACAACTCGACAACACCTAATAACAACATGCGCCCGATAACCCACCCTCACTTCCAGCCCTTACCACTATGAGCTAGTGGGTATTTGGAGGCAGGGTTCTCCTGGCGTCTGCCCCACTCATTTCCTAGGAAGGCTTGTGGTCAATGGCAAGCTAATGAGCCCTTTCCTCAATCCAGTCTCCCCTGCACTATATCATGTATCATGCAGAAAGATCTCATAGATTCCAGAACGTGGTTGGCCCCTTTCCATGGTTTCCTGTTCTGACATGGATTTCTCCCTGTTATGACATGGATTTCTCCCTGTTCGTATATTCCTTTTGAATTTTGATAAAAATTTCTAAGACATAGGATTAATCAAGTATACTATGTAGCCATCTGAAGCCAGAAATCCACTCACAGCCTTTTTTCTTAAAGAACTGCATCCAATCCTCACACAAGGGGACCCTGCAAGAAACCACATATCTACTCTCTTTGATTTATTGTACGAGTCAGTGTTTAAAATCAGAGAATTCATCCTGGAGGATTCCTAGGCATTTTTCCTTTTCAGCAGCAGGTGGCGCTATAACAACTTGACCATAACTGTCTTCTCACTTTAGCCAGGGTAGCCCAGGGGATTCTTCACAAGGAGAGTAGGAATTAGACAGCAGGTAAAATTCAGTCGAATTCTAGAGTCTCTGTATTTCTAGAATTTAGCATGATGACTGCATCTTTGGCTTAAGTATTTCACACAATGTACTATAAAAAGATATTTATTAATTACAATAGTCTGAAGAGGTCATGTCCTGATTCAAATTTCAAGACTTCCCTCTGGCATTATTCCTACTTCTTCATGTACTCGCATGAGGTTATGAATGTAAATAGCAGAATGTGATTTTAGCAGCTTTAGGGTCCACTGAACATAGAGGAGTTTAGCAAAACAGCCAGTATATCTACTTGTTCACAGATGAAGTCTTATTTACAAAGTTCCTTTGAAATGTGTATTTCCCCCATATATCTAAAAATATGAAAAAGAATAAGTAAATGAAGTATACACAAAATACATAACGCTAAGCAGCTTTCAAAATAATGTTTATAAAGTTTTGTGACCTGAGGAAATACGTCTGTCATCATGATAAGTGAAGGAAAAAAGTTACAAACTGAGTTTGACTGCAATCATGTAAAATATGCATAGAAAAGGACTAGAAATAATTACATCAAAACAGTAACATTTATTCAACAAACGTTTATTAAGCACTTAATCTGTCAGTTTGTCATACTGTGGTGGTGTGCATGTTGCTGTGATGCTGGAAGCTATGCCACCTGTATTTCAAATACCAGCAGGATCACCCATGATGGACGGGTTTCAGTAGAGCTTCTAGACAAAGACAGACTAGGAAGAAGGACCTGGCACTCTACCTCTGAAAAACTTGGCCAGTGAAAACCTTGTGAATAACAGTGGAGCATTATCTGATGTAGTGCTGGATGCTGAACCCCTCAGGTTGGAAGGCACTCAAAATACCACCAGGGAAGAGATACCTTCTCAAAGTACAGTCAACTTTAATGACATGGATGGAGTAAGACTTTCGGGACCTTCATTTGCTGATGTGGCACGACTCAAAATTAGAAGAAACAGCTGCTCAAAATGAGAAGAAACAGCTGCAAACACCCATTAATAATCAGAACATGAAACGTACAAAGTATGAATCCAGGAAAATTGGAAGTTGTCAAAAATGGAATGCATAAAGATCAATATCCTGGGCATTAGTGAGCTGAAATGGACTGGTATTGGCCATTTTGAATCAGATAATCATATGGCTTACTACACTGGGAATGACAAGTTGAAGAGGAATGGTGTTGCATTCATCTTCAAAAAGAACATTTCAAAATCTATCCTGAAATACAACACTGTCAATGATAGGATAATATCCATATACCTACAAGAAAGATCAGTTAATATGATTATTATTCAAATTTACACACCAACCAATAATGCCAAAGATGAAGAAATTGAAGATTTTTACCACCTTCTGCAATCCAAAATTGATCAAACATTCAATCAAGATGCACTGATGATTATTGGTAATTGAAATGTGCAAGTTGGAAACAAAGAAGAAGGTTTGGCAGTTTGAAAATATGACGTTGGTGATAGAAATGTTGCCGGAGACTGCACGATAGAATTTTGCAAGACCAATGACTTCTTCATTGCAGATACCTTTCTTCAACAACATAAATGGCAACTATACTCGTGGACCTCGCCAGATGGAGTTCACAGGAATCACATCAACCACATTCGTGGAAAGAGACAATGGAAAAGCTCAGTCTCATCAGTCAGCACAATGTCAGGTCCCCACTGCCAAACAGTCATATGGTAGTGCAAGTTGAAGCTGAAGAAAATTAGAACACGTTCATGAAAGCCAAAGTACGACTTTGAGTATATCCCACCTGAATTTAGAGACTATCTCAAGAAACGATTTGACGCATTGAACACTAATGACCAAAGACCAGATGAGTTGTGGGATGACATCAAGGACATCATACGTGAAGAAAGCAAAAGGTCATTAAAAAGACAGGAAAGAAAGAAAAAAACAAAGTGGATGTCAAAAGAGACTCTAAAACTGGCTTTTGAATGTACACCAGCGAGAACAAATGAAGAAATGATGAAGTAAAAGAGCTGAACAGAAGATTTCAAAGGGTGACTTGAGAAGACAAAGTAAAGTATTATAACGAAATGTGCAAAGACCTGGTGTTAGAAAACCAAAAGGGAAGAACACACTTGGCATTTCTCAAGCTGAAAGAGCTACAGAAAAATTCAAGCCTCAAGTTGCAACAGGTGAAGGATTCTATGGACAAAATATTGAACCACGCAGGAAACATCAAAGCAAGATGGAAGGAATATACAGAGCCACTGTACCAAAAAGAATTGGTTGGCATTCAACCATTTCAGGAGGTAGTATATGATCAAGAACTGATGGTATTGAAGGAAGAAGTCCAAGCTGCACTGAAGGCATTGGCGAGAAGCAAGGCTTCAGGAATTGACGGAATACCAATTGAGATATTTCAATAAATGGATGCAGCCCTGGAGGTGCTCACTCGTCTACGTCAAGAAATTTGGAAGACAAGAGCCACCTGGCAATCCAACTGGAAGGGATCCATATTTGTGCCCATTCCAAAGAAAGGTGATTCAACCAAATGCAAAAATTTTTGAACAGAATCATTAATATCACTTACAAGTAAAATTTTGATGAAGATCATTCAAAAGCAGTTGCAGCAGTACATCGACAGGGAACTGCCAGAAATTCAAGCTGGATTCAGAAGAGGAAGTGGAGTCAGGGATATCATTGCTGATGTCAGATGGATGTTGGTTGAAAGCAGAGAATACCAGAAAAAATGTTTACCTGTGTTTTATTGACTATGCAAAGGTATTCGACTGTGTAGGTCATAACAAATTATGGATAACATTGTGAAGAATGGAAATTCCAGAACACTTAATTGTGCTCATGAGGAACCTGTACATAGACCAAGAGGCAGTCATTCAAACAGAACAAGGGAATACTGCGTGGCTTAAAATCAGGAAACATGTGCCTCAGGGTTTTATCATTTCACCATACTTATTCAATCTGTATGCTGAGCAAATAATCTGAGAAGCTGGACTATATGAAGAAAAATGCAGCATCAGGATTGGAGGAAAGTTCATTAACAACCTTTGATGTGTAGATGACACAACCTTGCTTGCTTAAAGCGAGGAGGACTTGAAGCATGTATGGATGAAGATCAAAGACTACAGCCTTCAGTATGGATTACACCTCAACATAAAGAAAACAAAAATCCTCACAACTGGACCAATAAGCAACATTATGATAAATGGAGAAAAGATTGAAGCTGTCAAGGATTTCACTTTTTACTTGGATCCAATTAACACTCATGGAAGCAGCAGCCAAGAAATCAAACGATGTATTGCATTGGGCAAATCTGCTGCAAGAGACCTCTTTAAAGTGTTAAAAAGCAAAGATGTTGTTTTGAGGACTAAAGTGGGCCTGACCCAAGCCATGGTATTTTCAGTCGCCTCATATGCATGCAAATGCTGCACAATGACTAAGGAAGACCAGAGAAGAATCGATGCTTTTGAATTATGGTGTTGGCAAAGAATACTGAATATACCATGGACTGCCAGAAGAACAAACAAATGTGTCTTGGAAGAAGTACAGCCAGAATGCTTAGAAGCGAGGATGGTGAGACTTTGTCTCACATACTTTGGACGTGTTATCAAGAGGAACCAGTCCCTGGAGAAGGACATCATGCTTGGTAAAGTAGAGAGTCAGCAAAAGAGAGGAAGACTCTCAATGAGATGGATTGACACAGTGACTGCTATGATCGATGGGCTCAAGCATAGCCACGATTGTGAGGATGGTGCAGGATCAGGCAGTATTTTGTTCTATTGTACATAGGGTTGCTATGAGTTGGAACCAATTCGACGGCACCTAACAACAATGGGAACTGAGTGTATGGCAGGAAACAAGACTAACAAGATCCTGTTCTCATAAATTAGCAAGATGGTATTTGAGTGATGGGATTATGGATGCTTATTTTCTTTTTTTAATGGAGCCCTAGCAGTGCAGCAGTTAAAAGCTCAGCTGCTGATCAAAGGTTGACAGCTCGAATCCACCAGCCGCTCCTTGGAAGCCCTATGGGGCAGTTCTACTCTGTCCTGTAGGGTTGCTATGAGTGGGAATCGACTCAATGGCAACAAGTTTATTTCCCTTTTTACTCCTTTCTGTACTTCCCAGATTTTCTACAATAAGCGTGTATGACTTTTACAACCAGAACAAAAACAAGTGATTCATTTTACATTTATTTCAATTGTCACATCAGTAGGCTTAAAACAAAGTGTGTTTATTGTTAAATTTTCTTTCTTTCAGTCCTCTCTATAAAGTCCCGTCTCTGAATCATGATTTAAAAATCTCTTGGCAAGTAAAACCAGTTGATGGCAAGAGAAATCATAGGAAGTGGAGCTTTTTTTTTTCCCCAGATTAGCTCAATGCCACGTTTAAAGGAGGGAATCTTTCTCTTAGGGTTTCAAGGTTGGCTGTAAAAGGCTTATCTTGAGGAAATTGAACCAACCAGATCAGTCACTTGGCCCCTTCAGTTCTCTACCTTTTAGGGGCTCAGCCTTTTGTTTCAATGGCATCCAAGACAGCAGTGTCACCATCCACAGGCAGATCAGAGGAGCCTCTTCTGCACTCACAAGGCTGTGCAGATGAGTCCTTCTCATTCACCACCTGGTATCCTCCAACCAAAGCTGTTTCAGACATGTGGAAAGGTGGGAAGTAGGATACTTCACCCCTCCCCTCTGCCATGTATTGTTGTTAGCAACTGTCCAGTCTATTTTGATTCACGGCAATCCCATGTGTGCAGAGTAGAACTGCGCCATAGGATTTTCAAGGCTGGAACCTTTCAGAAGCAGATCATCAGGCCTGTCTTCCAAGGTACCTTCAGGTGGGTTTGAACCATCAACCTTTTGAGTAGTAGTTGAGCACTTAACCATTTGCATCACCCAGAGACTCCAGTCTCTAAACTAGCTGGAGGCTCCAATAAGTTGCATCTAATTAGGCTACTGTCAAGCCTTGGATAATTGTTTGACATTGGTGTGCTTCACTTTGACATGGCTGTAGTGTGAATTGACTCACCAGATGGCTACTACAGGAAAGAATGGAATGTCCTACCGTGAACTAAAGATGAGATCTATGTAGCAATTTTCTATCAGCCGTGTAAAAAGAATGTGATTCCTAAAAGCTCCCAAAATTGAGACAATTCACAAGTACTATGGACCTTCTATTTCCTGGACACCGACAAGGGTCCTGTACTCATCCATACTCTGAGACCATTTCAAGGTATGTTTCATTCCTTCCAATTAGTAATTCCTAAGCTTAACAGTCTCTTCACCAGAGCTGAGCAGAGGATAGAGTGGATAGAACAGCAGCATTAAATCTCTTATGACTCTGGGCTTGTCACTTAATTGTCTGGGCTCAGTTTCCTCTTTTGTAAGCTGAGAGGGTAGACTAAACCTCTAGGACTTTTAGCTCTACACTTCCGGACATAATTGATGATAATATTTAAAGGACTGCAGGGCTACTGTCCTCCTTGAAATGATCACAGGTCAGAGATCATTCATAAGAACGAAATATCTTCTTTTGGTTCTCATGGGAGCCTGGTCACTCTCAGGGAAGTGTGTCCTGGGTGGAGAGTTTTCTCATCAAAGGAGGCTCTGTAGGAGCCCCTCTAAACTTTGCACGGTAGAGCTTCCTCCCCAGGACACAGAACAGAGCTCTTCTGTTCCTCCTCCCAAGGTGGGGCTATGCTGTAAGCTGTGGATTTGTCACTGAGGTCAGGGGCTGGCAGAATCACTTCCAGACAGATTTCCCCTTGTTCTCATCAGAGGCCTCAGCCCCAGCCAGCAGTTCTGTGGGTGGTGTACCCCATCATTACCTTGGTGGCAGTTTCTACATTTACCAGTCCCACTGCTGACTGGGTGGGGAATAGAGTCAACTGTCCAATGAGTTCATTAAAGGATTTTTCCCAAAGTGAGGATCAGCCACGTAGCTACTAGGGCTAAACAGCAAATGCCAAGAAATGGAAAACTCTCTGATCCCCAGGAAAGCAGGGAGTGAACCCAGCATGGAGCTGCAGAATTCTGGGGCATTGTGTGCTGTAGGCAAGATGACTCTGGAGCCTAGACTCCTCCCCAAGAGTTATCAGATTTCACTGAATAATTAGGAGAGTTCATTTTGCCTGTAGACCCTTGGCACTGCTGATAGAAGCTTGATGCTTCTGGAGTTCACCGACTACATTCATCTTCAATACAAGCCTTTCCATTTTCTCTTTGAACCGAGGCACTGAAGCTGCTCCAATCTAAGGGAACCACAAAATGAAATACAACTGTCCTCCCGAGAGTCTTGTCTCCTGTGGCCAAGCTGATCATGCAGCAACCGACTTTCATCTTGAAGTCATGAGGATGAACCACAAGGCCCCACCAGACTGGTCTGGGATGGCCACACAGTCATGTGGGATGCCAAGGCTACATACCCCCTGATCTGGAGGGAAAAGATGGGAACCAGAAACCTACAAGTCCTCTTTCTCCTCCCCTGCATGACCACAGCCACCATCTCATTGCAATTCTACTTTAAATATTTCTCAGATTTCCCCAGCACATCCATTCCCACTGCTTATGCCCTAGTTCACAGTTTTCTTTTAGTTTGGACTATTACAATGACTTAGCAAATGTAAGAAAACTATTTTTAAAGGATACTTTTCAATAAATATTGAATATTGTCTGAGACAACTGGATATCCACAAGCACAAGAATGAAGCTGGACCCCTTCCTCACACCATACACACATACACACAAAATTAACTAAAAATGGGTCATAGGCCTACATGTAAGAGATGAAACTGTAAAATTATTCAAGGAAAATACAGGAGTGAATCTACATGATCTTGGGTTAGGGAAAACCTTCTTAGATATGACACCAAAAGCACAAGCAACATAAGAGGAATCTCTCGAAATCACACACCTCACAACCATGCCCCTGCTTATATCGCTTGAAAAGTTCCTCATCACCTAAAACCCAGGCAACCTGGATCAGCACACAAGATTGCTCCAGATCTGGTCCCATCTACCTCTCCACCCTCACCTATACCTTGCTTCTCTTTTACACTCGAGTAGCTCCCAGTCATGTTTCATTTCCTCTGACATCGCTTATTCTGTTTCTTCTGGCGGGAACGATCTTTCCATTTTATTAACCTGGGGCTACACGTATTCATCTTTTCTACTCAGATCAAGGGCCATCTTTCCAGAGAGTCTTCCCTAAATCCTTGTTGTTAACTGATGTCGCGTTGGCCTCCAACAAGAAAACAAGACTCTGCCCATTATTGCACTATCCTCATGATTGGCTGCAGATCAGACACTTGTGATCCACAGGGTTTTCATTGGCTGAATTTCGGAAGTAGATCACCAGGCCTTTCTTCCTAGGTGGTGCAAACAGCTTGTGCTCAACTACTAACCTAAAGGTTGGTGGCTCAAACCCACTGAAGGATACTGTGGAAGTTAGACCTGGCCACCTGCTTCCATAAAGATTCCAACAAAGAAAATCCTATGGAGCAGTTCTACTCTGTAACACATGGGGTTGTCATAAGTCAGAATGGATTCGAAGGCAACTAACAACAACACATATCCTCAGGTTAGGCTAAAGTGTCTTTATCTGGTCTCTCATAATACCTTCTTCTTTTCTCTAACCACATTACATTGAAATTATTGGTTTAATGCCTTCTCTCTTGAACTATAACTTCCTTGAGGGTAAAGAGTGTGACTTTTCACCAGAGCCTAGCATAGGCTGGTACAGCGCAGGTGGGGGTGAGCTATACTGAAGTGGATATGTGGCACCACTTACATGAAGGACCTCTAGCTTCTAAATAAAGTAGAAAAAAATTATCTGCTCAGAGTAAGAGTGGGATGAAGGAGAGAGGAGATAGAATAGCCATGATAGGAGAGTATCAGATAGTAAGAAATGAAGGAAAGGACTTAGAGCCACAGCAAGGACCACTTTGGAATGGGAGCTCCAACAATGTTTGGGCTGCTGAAGCCTACATTTTGCAGCAGTGTTTTGGCTTAAATTGGGAAAAAATATGAACAGCCAATTTATCAAAAAGAAAGAACTATAATTTGTTCCCAAACATCATGAAAATACGTAATTAAAACAAATTTGAAAAATGTGGAGAAAATGGAAAGAGTGTGAAAGAGGAAGAAAAAATAGCACCATCCAATGTTGGTGAGGGAGTCCCTGGGTGGCACAGACGGTTAAGCGCTTGGCTCTTGGCTACCAACCAAAAGGTTGGCAGTTCAACTCCACCAGAGGCGCCTCGGAAGACTTGTCAGCTACTTTTGAAAAGTTATCCAAAAAAACCAAACCCATTGCTGTGGAGTAGATTCTGATTCATAGCGACCCTATGGAACAGAGTAGAACTGCCCCATAGAGTTTCCAAGGGGCAGCTGATGAATTTGAAATGCAGACCTTTTGGTTAGCAGCCAAGCTCTTAACCACTGTGCCACCAGGGCTCCTTGAAAGTCACAGCCATTGAAAACTATGCACAGCTCTACCCTGAAACACATGGGGTTACCATGAGTCTGAATCGATCCGAAAGCAACAAGCTTGTTTGTTTTTTTTTTTTGTTTGTTTGTTTGTTTGTTTTTAATGTTGGTAAAGATGTAGGAAGCAGGCATTCTCATACACTGTTGGTGAGAGGGTAAATTTATTCAGCAATTCTGAACGGCAAATTGACAACATGTGTCCAAACATTTGATGTACTTTCCCTTTAACTGAACAATTAGAGTTCCACAAATTTTTATTGGAACTAACTAGACAGAATATACAAAAACTGTATGTACAAAAATGTTCATCACCACTTAGTTTGTAATAGAGAAAACACAGGGGGAAATATTCATTGTTAGGGGAGTGATTGAAGATGTTATGACAGAAAACCTCTGTTACTGGTGGTATGGTGGACTAGCTACTTTGATCCTTCTGCTAAAAATCATTTAAAGTGTTGGAAGGGATTTAAATATATTAATGAAGTAGCAAATGAGTAAGAAATATTCTGAAGCCAAAAAGTAAATAAAAACTATGCTGCAGCTTTCCCAAGAAGTAAGCAGACCCTAGAGGCTGGCTATTTCCTTGAGAGATCACTTGATGAACTGACTGAACTTAAAAACTTTGTTTTCACAGCCTTTTTGGATGTAGGGGATAGGAGGAAGGTCCCAGTTTCTTCCTAAGATGAGGAACTTAATAAGACAACTTTCCTGCATGAAGAGAGGGTCCAAAGGTTTATATCCTCACTGGAAGTATGAACTGGAAGTAAATCCACCCACCCCTCAGGAACTGCATGAGAATTGCCAGTCTGGAAATGTCCTGATTGGAAAGGAAGGAAATCTCCCCTGAGAATTAATAACTACTAGCTGGCCCTTACAAGAGTTTTCAACCCTAATTCATACCACATGGATGTCTTGAAAACCTCTAGCCAAGAACTTAGTTTAAAATGGTTCCAGGCTGGTGGTGTCCAAACTACCAGGCAGAAGCAAATTCAGATCTTTTCTAGAGGAACCAGCGTTGATTTAGGTAACAAAGATCTCCACAGATAAAGTTACAGGATATGAGCAATCAGAGAAAATAATAATAATAACACGCATTGAGACAAAGTACCATAAGAAACACCCAGAAGAAGAAACATACTCTAAAATTAGACCTGCAAAGACCTCCAATAATGGAATTAACAGAAACATATATTTGATATTTTAAAGAAAAAAATTGAAAAATTTCAAGAGAAAGAGACTGAAAATGTCCAATCAGACTTGAAAAAGAACCAAGAAATTTAAAAAGTAGAATTATTAGAATTAAAAATTTAATAGATCGAACAGTGGATTAGATGGTATTGAAGACAGGACAGGAGAATTGGGCTGTAGATCTGGAAAAAAAACCAAGATGGCAGTACAAAGAGATGGAAAATATGAAAGAGAGGTTAAGAAACATTAACAGTGAGAAGCATGATGAATCTGTGAAGCATCTCACACATGGATGAATGTGGAGGGCATTATGCTGAGTGAAATAAGTCAATCATAAAAGGACAAATATTGTATGAGACCACTACTATAAAAACTCATGAAAAGGTTTACACACAAAAAGAAACAATCTTTGATGGTCACCAGGGAGAGGAGGGGTGTGGTGGAAAAACACTAAATAGACAATAGATAAGTGGTAACTTTGGTGAAAGTTAAGAAGTACGAAAAACTGGGGAAGCCAGCACAACTTGTTCAGGGTATGGTCATGGAAGCTCCGTAGAGAAATCCAAACTCCCTTAGGGATGGAATTACTGGGCTGAGGGCTGTAGGGATCACGGTCTCCGGGAACATCTAGCTCAAATGGCATAACATAGTTTATAAAGAAAATGTTCTACATTCTACTTTGGTGAGTAGCGTCTGGGGTCTTAAAAGCCTGTGAACGGCCATGTAAGATACTCCACTGGTCTCACCCCTTCAGGAGCAAGGGAGAATGAGGAAAACCAAAGACACAAGGGAAAGATTAGTCCAAAGGACTAATGGACCACAACTACTACAGCCTCCACCACTACAGAGTCCAGCACAACTAGATGGTGCCTGGCTACCACCACCGACTGTTCTGACAGGGATCACAACAGAGAGTCTGAGACAGAGCTGGAGAAAAATGTAGAACAAAATTTTAACTCACAAAAAAAGACCAGACCTACTGGCCTGACAGAGACTGGAGAAACCCTGAGGGTATGGCCCCTGGATACCCTTCAACTCAGCAATGAAGTCACTCCTGAGGTTCACCCTTCGGCCAAAGATCAGACAGACCCATAGGACAAAATGGACTAAAGGGGCACACCAGCCCAGGAGCAAGGACTAGAAGGCAGGAGGGGACAGGAAAGCTGGTAATAGGGAACCCAAGGTCGAGAAGGGAGAGTGTTGACATGTCATGGGGTTGTTAACCAATGTCATAAAACAATATGTGTACTAACTGTTTAATGAGAAGCTAGTTTGTTCTATATACCTTCATCTCAAGTACAATAAAAAAAAGAGTGAGAAGCATAACATCTAATTAGAGTTCCACAAAGAGAATAAAGAAATAATGAGGAAGAAACATATTTTGTATGATAATGTCTGAGAATTTTCCTGTTCTAGTGAAAGACATCGATCCACAAATTCACAGAGGAATCAGATGAAGCCCAACAAATCCCAAATAAGAAAAATAAAAAGAAATCCATACCTAGATAGATCCTAGTGAGACTGCAGAACACCAGAACATATAGAAGACCTTAAAAGCAGTCAGAGAAAAGACAGACTATCATCAAATGGGCAACAATTAAATTTAAAGCTCACTTCTCGACAGCAATTGTATAAGCAAAACAATGATGAAATAATTCAATGTGGTGAGATAAAATAACCATCAACACACCAGCTAAAATATCTTTAAAGATATTTTACTCTTTTTTTAGACAAAGAATTCAATAAAGGCCTTTCAAAGAGAAAATTTAGATTAAAAAAAAAAAGTTGAGGAAGTTTGCCACCAACACACCCTCACAAAGTAAATTCTAAACACAGTTTCTCAGGAGGAGGAGATGTGGTCCCAGATTGAGGGCTTGTAATGCAAAGAATGGCAATGAAAGAAAATAGTAAAGATTTGGATAAATCTAAACCAAAAAGAAAAGAAAAAGAAAATTACTTGTGTTTTAAAAGTTAAAAATAGAGTTAAATTACTTGTAAGAATAATAAGTCATAAGCCAGTAGGGGTACTACTGAAATGAAAATACTCAGTGGTTTTTGTATTGTTCAAGAGAAGGGTAAAAATTTTAATTGACAAGTTTTGCACTTTGAAAACCTGAATGTTTATGTCAAATTTTCTGGGGTAATCACAAAATTACATAAATAGAGTTATAAATTCAGAATGAATAGAGAAGGGGAAAGAGAATGAGAAAATACAATCAACAAAAAGACAAGAAAGCAGAGGAAAAATAGATGAGATAATTTTGCACATATGTATAGTGTGTGTGTGTGCATAAGTTTAAAAAGTCTAAATGATCCTGCTAAAAGACAAAGATTGTCAGAACGTCAGATATAAAACCCACTGCTGTCGAGTCGATTCTGACTCAGAACTGCCCTATAGAGTTTCCAAGGAGCACCTGGTGGATTTGAACTGCCGACCTCTTGGTTAGCAGCCAGAGCTCTTAACCACTATGCCACCAGGGTTTCCATCAGATATAGAAAGATATGTCTAAAACACAAGAGTACAAAAAAGGTTAAAAAAATAAAAATCATGCGTGCGTGTGTGTAGTTGAAAAAAAAATAACTAGATAGATAGTTCGATCAGACAAATGTTAATCAAAATAACACTGATGTTACTTTATAAATAGACAAAGTAGATTTTTAGTAAAAAAATTTAATAGTGATAAAGAAAAGCACTATATAATGACAACTGATTTAAATCATGAGGAAGACGTAACAATTCTAACCTTGTTTACACCTTATAACATCACATAGCATCAAAATTTGACTGGCATAAGTCAAAGGAAACTGATCTCCCTAAGAAATGGATACACCTGTGACAAAAATGCAGTTAATCATAAAACATTTTAAAAAGGATATCTGGAGATATAGAAAGCAGATAGTGGTTGCCAGAGGTTAGGGATGGTGGGGTGAGGAGGCTCAGTGTGACTATAAAGAGGCAGCATGAGGGAGGTCTTTGTGGTGATGGAATAGTTCTGTGTCTTTACAGGGGTGATAGTTACCTGAATCTACACATGTGATAACATGGCATAGAACTATTACATACATCATACTAATGTCAAATTTCTGGTTTTGATGTTGTACTCTAGTAATGTAAAATGTGTCCATTGGGAAAACTGAGTGGAGGACACACGGTATCCCTCTGTACTACCTTTGCAACTTCCTGTGAATCTGTAATTATTTCAAAACAAAAAGTTTTTTAAAAAGATAAATAGAAAAAAATCTGTACATTTGAAAAATTAAGAAACACTTCTAAATAACTCATGGGTCAAAGAAGAAATTATAACAGAAATTAAAAAGTGTTTATAACTGTGCTTTAATGAAAATCTGCATATCAAATCTTGTGGAATATGGTTAAAGATAAAGCAGTACTTGTAGGAAAAGTCATAATCTTAATGCTTACATTAAAAAATAAAAAAGACTGGAACTTAAAAAGTTGATTATCAAAGAAAATTGAGAAGAGAAAATAATAAAGATAAGAACAAAATTAATGAAATAAAAATAAACATATAATAGGGAGATCCACAAAGTTAAAACTTAGTTTGGTGAAAAGATTTTAAAATATTGATGAAACTCCAGAAAAATTAATTATGAAAAAAAGAGAAAAACACAAATAACACAAAGGATAAAATGGAGGCATAATTACAGATGTAGTAAAGATTTAAAAAATGATAACAGGATACTATAAACAATTTTATAGGATAAAAATCAACTGTATTTCTATCTACAGGTAGTCCTCGACTTACAACTGGGTTCTCTTCTGACAACTACGCCATCGTAAGTTGGTTCTGACATAAGTCAAATACATTATTTTTTTTTTAGTTTTCATTATTATTGCTTTTTATTATCAATATGTTTATAAATCCAATCTTTATTTGTCTTTGGGGATTGGAAACATTACATCTGAGAATAACAACATCGGCAAATTACACACTGCAACATCGTATGTAGTACATATTACTAACGATAACATGTACCCCCCCAAAAAAAACAGTTATAAGTGTGGTTCATCATAACTTGAATACGTAATAAGTCAGGGCTGCCTGTACTAGCAATGAACATAGAGACACCAAAATTAAAATGCATACCATTTATAATCACACACACACATTTAAGTGTAAATCTAAAACATGTACAGGACTTGCATACTACAAACAACAAAACACTCATGAAAGAAATCAAAGATCTAAATAAACGGGGAGACATACCATGTTCATGGAACAAAAGATGTACCATAGTAAAGATGTCACTTCTCCCCAAATTCAATATACAGTCTTAATGCAATTCCTATTGACATATCAGCAAGATTGTTTGTACAAATAAATAAGATTATTCTGAAAGCTATAGGAAAGGCAAAGGAATTAGAATAACTAAAACAATTTTGAAAAAGAAGAATAAAGTGGGAGGAATCAGCCTATGTGATTTCAAGGCTTATTATACAGCTATAGTAATCAAGACTGTGTAGCACTGGAGGATGGATATACACATAGCTCAATGAAACAGTATATAGACTCAGACCCACAGTAGTATGCCCTACTGATTTATGACAACAGTGCAAAAGCAATTCAATGGGAACAAGATAGACTTTTCAAAAATGCTGTAACTAGACATCCATTGTTGTTGTTAGGTACTATAGAGTCACTTCTGACTCATAGTGTCACTATGGACAACAGAATGAACAATGCCCTGTCCTATGCCATCTTCACAATCATCATTACGCTTGAGCCCATTGTTGCAGCCACTGTGTCAATCCATCTCATTGAGGGTCTTCTTCTTTTTTTGCCAACCCTCCAAGCATGATATCCTTCTCCAGGGACTGGTCCCTCCTGATAATATGTCCAAAGTAAGTGAGATGAAGTCTCCCCATCCTTGTTTCTAAGAAACGTTCTGGCTGTTCTTCTTCCAAGACATGTTTGTTTGTTCTGGAAGTCCATGGTATATTCAATATTCTTTGCCAACACCATAATTCAAAGGCGTCAGTTCTTCTTTGGTGTTCCCTATTCATTGTCCAGATTTTGAATGCATATGAAGCGATTGAAAACACCATGGCTTGGGTCAGGCGCACCTTAGTCCTCAAAATGACATCCTTGCTTTTCAACACTTTAAGGAGGTCTTTTGCAACAGATTTGCCCAACACAACACATCATCTTATTTCTTGACTGCTATTTCCATAGGTGTTGATTGTGGATTCAAGTAAAATGAAATCCTTGACAATGTCAATGTTTTCACAGTTTCTCATGATGTGGCCTATTGGTTCATTTGTGAGGATTTTTGCTTTCTTTATGTTGAGGTATATCCATACTGAAAGCTGGGATCTTTGATCATCGTCAGTAAGTGCTTCAGGTTCTCTTCACTTTCAGCAAGCAAGGTTGTGTCATCTGCATATTGCGGGTTGTTAATAAGTCTTCCTCCAATCCAGATGCCACATTCTTCTTCATATAGTCCTGTTTCTCAGATACAGATTGAATAAATATGGTGAAAGGATACAACCCCGACACACACCTTTCCTGACTTTAAACCACACAATATTCCCTTGTTCTGTTCGAATGACTGTCTCTTGGTCTATGTACAGGTTCCTCATGAGCACAATTAAGTGTTCTGGAATTGCCATTCAGCAAAACAGCATCCATAGGCCAAAAAAAAAAAAAAAATCCAGCCTAAGTCTCATACCATATATAAAAATTAACTCAAATAGACTTAAATGTAAAACTGTAAACCTTTTTGGGAAAAACGTGAAACAATTTAATAGCCCCCAGCCAGAGTGTAAAAATTTTTAAAGCGTGATGATATAAAGAATTTGTGAAGATAAAAGAGCATACTGCCAACCAGGAGTTCTATATCCGTTGAAAAATCCTTCAGGAATGAAAGGAAAATAAAAATATTCTCAGATGAATGAAAGCTAAGAGAATTTGTTTCTATCAGACCTACCCCTAAAGAATGGCTAAAGGAAGCTCTCCAAAGAGAAATAAATGATAACAGAAGAAGTCTGGGTCCTTCAAAAAGGAAAGAACAATTTAATGGGTAGAAATAGAAGTAAACATAATTGACTATATTTCCCCCCATGAGTTTCTTTGTCATATTTTATGGTTGAAGCAAAAGTTATAATACCATCTGATGTGGTGCTCAATGAAAGTAGAGAAAATACTCAAGACAATTATATTTAAGAAGGAGGAAGGATAAAGGAACATCAATATAAGTAAGGCTTCTAAACTGTACTCAACACCAAGAGGCTGTGTTAAGTTATGTATTGTATTAGCTTCCTAGAGCTGCTATAACAAAGTACCACAAACTGGGTGGCTTAAAACAACAGAAATTTATTCTCTCACAGCTCTGGAGACTAGAAGTCTGAAACCAAGGTGTCAGCAGGGCCATGCTCTGTCTGAAGGCTCTAGGGGAGAATCCATCCTTGCCTCTTCTAGTTTCTGGTGATCTCAGGCATTCCTTGGCTTGTGGCAGCATCACTTCAGTCTCTGCCTCTATCTTCACATGACTGTCTTCCCTCTGAGTCTGTGTCTTCACGTGACACTTTCTGTGTCTGTCTGTCTCTTCTCTTTTTATAAGGATACTCATCATATTGGATTAAGGGCCCACCCTACACCAGTATGACCTCATGTTAACTAATTATATTTGCAAAGATTCTATTTCCATGTAAGGCCACATCTGCAGGTACCAGTGGTTAGGACTTGAAGTTATCTTCTTGGGGGGCACAATTCAACCCATAGCATGAATGTACATGGTAATATCATACAAAGCAATATACTCAAAAACAAATAAATCAAGGTAGAACTCTTAAAAAATGTAATTCACAGGAAGGCAAGAAAAAAGAAAAGGAGGAACAAGAAATAGAACAAACAGAAAACAAATAATAAAATGGACTTAAGCGCTATCGTATCAATAATTACTTTAAATGTAAATAGTCTAAATATATCAATTAAAGAAACTCACTTCAAACATTATGATATAGGTAAATTGAAAGTAAAAGAATAAAAAAGATATGTCATGCAAACACTAATCAAAAATCAAAAAAACCAAACCAAACCCATTGCTATCAGGTCGATTCCAACTCATGGTGACCCAAATGTTGCAGAGTAGAACTGCTCCATAGGATTTTCTTGACTGTAATCTTTACAGAAGCAGATCACCAGGCCTTTCATCTGGGTGAGTTCAAATTGCCAACCTTTTGGTTAGCAGACAAGTGCTTAACTGTTTTAACTGTTGTGCCACCAGGGCACCTTAGAGCATTATATAATTATATATA
>NW_004444122.1:3649020-3677475 GCF_000243295.1 Trichechus manatus latirostris | reverse complement strand
ATATATATAATATATATAATATATAATATAATTATATAATATAATATAATATAATATATAATATAATATATATAATATATATAATATAATTATATAATTATAATATGTATATATATATATACACACACACACACCTACTCCTCACTGATTGACTATCTCATTATTCAACATTTCACATTTACAACAATAGTAAAAAATCTACTATCTGACTATTTTGCACATTAATGATGCACGTCTGGCAGTAATGAACGTCGAGGTGCCAGGCAAGAGTAACACTGGCTCTGATTGTTAAGGTTATGTGTCAGCTTGGCTGGGCCATGATTCCTGGTGGTCTGACAGTTAAGTTATGATGTAATTTGGAAGTTATGTAACGATGTAATTTGACAGTTATGTAATGATGTAGTCATCCTCCATTTTGTGATCTGATGCTGTCATCCTCCATTTTCACATAATGCCAAATTTCACATAACAACTTGGCCTTTGGAAAGTAACCATGTCAATAAGAGAGGAGTGGTGTGTATAAGTGAGTAGTGGGTGTATGTGCATATATATACGTATATAAAACAAGCCCGCTGCTGTCGAGTCGATTCCAACTCACAGCGACCCTATAGGACAGAGTAGAACTGCCCCACGGGATTTCCAAGGAGTGGCTGGTGGATTCGAACTGCCAACCTTTTGGTTAGCTTATTTTTATTTTTATATTCTCAATATTTAATAAAATATTTTCATCATTAAGAATTAAATTTTGACACATCCCTATGATTGAAGATCATGCAGCCTTTAAAATGTTTTCCAAACATTCTCATAAGTTGGTGGTAGAGGCATAAACTGATACAGTAAATTATTCCAGTCTATGGCTAGTATCCAGAATTCATTCTTCAGTGAGAATATACAAAATTTGGGTTTGGATGACAAATTAGGGTACTAAAATAAGGAGACACAGCATGTCCTAGAAATCCAGAAGAAGATTGCTTCAGCTAAGGATGGTAGAAGAGAGGGGTGGGAGGTGCAGGATGAGGGAGATTGGGAAAAGCTTCATGGCAGATGTTCCACTGAAGCTGGGCCTAGAGGAAGACTAAGATTTGTGTTCACGAAGATGAGAGTGAGGAAGGTACTCCAGGCAGAGGGAGCAGCAAGAGCAAAGATTTGGAGGCAGTAACCAGTCAGCGTACACAAAGAACAGGGAGCAGCCTAGTCAAGCTGTAATGTATGTTGTTGCTCTTAGCTGCTATAGATTCTGACTCATGGCGACCCTATGTGTGCAGAATAGGACTGCTCTATAGGGTTTTCAAGGCTGTGACCTTTCGGAAGCAGATTGCCAGGCCTGTCTTCTTAGATGCCCTTGAGTATATGAAGGACCATACTGAGAAGTACAGTTGGAAAGGTAGAGGATTCACTATTTCTTCCCAATTTCTTTTATTCTCCTGATTCTTTACACCAACTCTTTCTTCAGTAACTAAATGGCATCCTGCCAGAACCAATGAGATGTAAAAGACCAACTTATAAAACCAGTTTTCAGGAAAATAGCTCCCAAAATGTCTCCTGGCAATGCAAACAGCAACCAGAAATCATATGGCGTTTGGGAGACAGTCAGCAAGTGAACATTAATCATACCTGTGGGCAGCCCCTCCCAGCTTCCTGCAGATGGACCACCCTCACCTCCCTCCCCAGCCCACCCCCCACACACAGGGGATCCGGCTGGCTCCATGGGAGTCCTGGAACCCCCAGCTTCACTCTCAGTTGCTGCTCTCGGCCTCCACAAGCTGCTCTTCTGTGGCAGGAAGAGGCAAGAGGCCAAAGGATCGGGTTTCCCTCTCACCAAGGAAGCCTGGCCTCAAAGCCACAGGGTGAGCTGCTCACAGGCGGCAAAACGAAGGAACTTGTCTGCTCAACGAAGGCCTTGGCCAGCCTCTCTCCACCCACTGCACATGCCCAAGATCCAGACAGCTGATCTGACTTTCTCACATCCTGAGTCACGTTCCATGCGTGGTGACTTTGACTAACCAATATTTTGAATTTTTAAAGAAAAGCAGGATTTTCCACCCTATGGATGCCATTCCCACGTGGATCAAAGCATTCTGCATCCTTTTAGGAGGGCAGACCCACACAGAGGACCTCCCACACTCTGGGCTCATTGCTGCTGCCTCTGACCAGATCCAGAGCCAGTGACACCAGACCCCAACCAGTGGGCATACCCAAAGTAATGCCCATTGTAACGCATGTGATGACTCAAAGAGGACTATGTCAATAGATTCACTGCCTTAAGGGTGGCCCTGTTATACCCATTTACACAACCATTCTTTCAACAAATATTTATAGAGCTATTACTATGTGCCAGTTGCTGATCTCATCCAGTTTTTTGTCCCACAGTGTCGTAAAAAAAGAATGCTAGCTCCAGAGTGAGTACACATGGGACTTTAGGCCCACTTGCTGTTCTGCTAATATTTAGCTAGACAGACATGGAGAAACAAATGCAGGTGGAAGGCATCAGATTGAATGCAGGGAGCTTGTACCCCAACCCAGTCTCTTCCCTGGGTCCATCCTATCAAAAGTAAATCATTCCACTGATGTGCACAGCCCTGGGTCAAAGGGGTCCCAGAGGAACTGTTTGCCAGGAGGTGATGGAAGGTGATCAGAGAATGTGCAGGTGTCCACAAGCTTGCATGTAAGACCCTTTGTGGGAATGGACAGTGGTGGGGGTAATAAAATAATGGTGATCAAGGCCAGGGAATGGCTCTCCCTGTGCCACTACATTCCAGTGTAGTGCTCCGAGAAGTGCAGGAATGTATTTGAGCTTGGTTATCCAAGTTATTATGAAGTATTGTCAAGGTAGGAGGATAGAACATATATATTTTTTCAACTTATTTTTGCCTTGGTGTATACTTTTTAGGTATTCAGATATCTGACATGTGGGTGTCTGTTGGTATTCTTGCCCATGTTAGAGGTAGGTCTGCTTCAGGCAGAAGAAAAGTGATCCCAGTGAGAAACATAGAAATACAAGAAGCAATGAAGAATAATGGAAAGGGTAAACATGTGAACTAATGTAAATGACTGTTGACTCTACAGAACAATAATAATTATATATCCTTGGTTTCTAAATATATGTAGAACTAAAACGCGTGAATGACAATAATATCAGAAAAAGTGAGTTATGTGTTCTAGGTGAAGTTATGTGT
Organism: Trichechus manatus latirostris; assembly: GCF_000243295.1. NCBI lineage: Eukaryota > Metazoa > Chordata > Mammalia > Sirenia > Trichechidae > Trichechus > Trichechus manatus. Next base: position 3,674,299 of record NW_004444122.1, on the reverse strand, counting down.
TTTAAGGTCTTGGCATTGTCTGGGACATGGTAAAAGTATCAATTTATATGAGACACTAATAAATGAATAGCACATGTTGTATCTTTTAATGATTTAAAGAATAGTAAAAAAAAAAAAGAATAACAAGCTAATAGAAGGGGAAATGCAGTAGTAGAAAAATACATTAATGCAAAAGAAGGCAAAAAGAAACAGAGAACAGAATGTAAAGCACTCAGAACAACTCGAAACCAAACAATACGAGAATAGATATAGACTCAAATACATCTGAAATTACATTAAATGTAAATAGTATCAATACCCACAATTATAAGACAAAGATTGTAAGAATAGAAGAAAAATAATATAGTTTGTTACTGCTTGCCAAGGCATACTTTAAATATATGAAAACAGATCGAAGGTAAAAGGAGGAAAAAAGTTATACCATGAAAACACACTAGGTGATGCTCTGCTAGTATCAGATAATTTTTCATCAAGACTCATCACTAAACAAAAGATATTTCAAAATTATAAAAGTTTTAATCCACCAGAAAAATATAAAAAATTCTAAATGTCTATGCACATAAAAATATAGCTTCACAATATATGAAGCAAAAACTGACAGAACAAAAAGGAGAAAGAGACAAATCTACAATCACTTCTCTCAGTAACTAATAGAGAAACAGAATCAGTAAAGATTAAAAAAGACCTGGAAAACATGATTACCAAACTTGCCCTAAAAGAAATATATAGGACACTTCATCCAACAACAACAGAATATGCATTCTGTCTCAAAAAATTTCTGGTTAAAATCATTCAGCATATGTTCTCTGGCCATTGAATAATTAATCTAGGACGAGAGAGAATGAGAACAAACTAGAAAATCCCCCACTGCTGGAAATTAAACAATACATTTCTAAATAACCCATGAGTCAAAGAAGAAATCACAATAGGAAGATATATACATATGTAAATAAACTACTGAAGCTACTAAACTTAGAGGGAAATTAATAGCCTTAAACACATTTATTAGAAAAGAAGAAAAGCTGAAACTCAGTTATCTAAACTTCTATCTCAAAAAGCTAGAAAAAGAAAATTAAACTTAAAGAATGTAGAAGAAAGGAAATAATAACAATAAGAGCAGTAACTAATTAAATAAAAACATAGGACAAATTAAAAAACAACAATATCCAAATCTTGTTCTTTAAAGAGACATAAAATTGATACACCCCTGGAATGACAGAATAATTAGAAAAAAGAGAAAAGACAGAAAGTACCAATACCAGGAAAGAAAAATGGGCATCACTACTACAGTTTCAACAATGTTTTAAAAGGTACACAGATACACACAAATGAGTATAAGTAAAATTGGGTAGACCTGTGTGAGATCAGTGGATTATATCTATATCAATATGCTGGTTGGGATGTTGTACTATAGTTTTAAAAAATGTTACCATTAGGAGAAATTGGGAAAAAGACAAGGTATATCTCTATTGTTCATTACAACTTCATATAAATCTAAAATTATCTCGATAAAAATTTAGGTTAAAAATTTAATAAGAAAATTTTATGAACAACTTTATGCTAATAAATTTAAAAATTCAGATGAAAGAAATTCCTAGAAAAAAATGCAATTTACCAAAACTGACACCAGAAGAAATTAAAAATACAAATAGTTCTGTATCTATTAAATAGATTGAATGATAATTAAAAACCGTTCTACAAAGAAATTTTTAAGAGTGGCTAATAGTTTAATTATTCCAATCTTTTAAAAAATATAGTACCAATAATAGTCAATCTATTCCAGAGAACAGAAAAGAGAAAATATTTCCTAACTCATTGATGAGGTCAACATACTCATAATATAAAAACCAGACAGAGACATTACAAGAAAGGAAAATTTTAGGTCAATCTCTCTCACACACACAAATGCAACAATCAGAAGCAAAACATTAGCGTATCAAATTCAGAGTTATTTTAAAAGGATAATATAACTAAATTGGGTTTATTCCAGGAACACAAGGTTATTTTATTTATTTTTTAACTAAATGGACTTTTATTTACTTACTTTTTAAATTGTACTTTAGATGAAGGTTTACAGAACAAATAGGTTCTCCTTAAACACTTAGTACACATATTGTTTTATGACAATGGTTAACAACCCCATGACATGTCAACACTGTCCCTTCTCAACCTTGGGTTCCACATTACCAGCTTTCCTGCCTTCTAGTCCTTGTCCCTGGACTGTTGTGCCCCATTAGTCTCATTTTGTTTTATGGGGCTGTGTAATCTTTGGCTGAATGGTGAACGTCAAGAGTGACTTCATTACTGAGTTAAAGGGTGTCTGGGGGCCATACTCCCGGGGTTTCTCCAGACTCTGTCAGGCCAGTAAGTCTGGTCTTTTTTTGTGAGTTAGAATTTTGTTCTACATTTTTCTCCAGCTCCGTCTGAGACCCTCTGTTGTGATCCTTGTCAGAGCAGTCAGTGGTGGTAGACAGGCACCACCTAGTTGTACTGGACTCAGTCTGGTGGAGGCCGTGGTAGTTGTGGTCCATTAGTCCTTTGGACTAATCTTTCCCTTGTATCTTGTTTTCTTCAATCTCCCTTGCTCCCGACGGGGTGAGACCAGTGGAGTATCTTAGATGGCTGCTTACAGGCTTTTAAGACCCCAGACGCTATTCACCAAGGTAGAACGTAGAATATTTTCTTTATAAACTGTGTTATGCCAACTGAGCTAGATGTTCCCCGAGACCACGGTCCCCCCAGCAATTCAGTCCCTCAGAGAGTTTGGATGTGTCTATGGAGCTTCCATGACATTCCTAGCCAGTACCACTTGTACAGGGTTGGGCTGTCTAGGAATGCAAGGTTATTTTAACATTAAAAAAATCAGTCAATGTAATTCACCACATTAACAAGAATAAAGTAGAAAAATCCACATGATCATCTCAATAAATGCAGAAAAAAAATCATTCGATAAAATTCACAAATTCATGGAGGATGGAGAGGGAACACACCTTTTTGTAAACTGCAAATAGAGGGAGACTTCTTTACTCCAATAAAGGGTATCTGTTATGGATTGAATTATGTCCCCCAACAATGTGTGCCAACTTGGCTAGGCCATCATTCCCAGTATTGTGTGGTTGTCCACCACTTTGTAATCTGGTGTGATGTTCCTATGTGCTATAAATCTAACCTCTATGATGTTAATGAAGCAGGATTAGAGGCAGTTATATTAATAAGGCAGGACTCAATCTACAGGATTAGGCTGTATTTTGAGTCAATCTCTTTTGAGATATAAAAGAGAGAAGCAAGCAGAGAGGAATGGGACCTCCTACCACCAAGAGTGAAGAACCAGCAGGGAAGCACGTCCTTTGGACCTGGGGTACCTGTGCTGAGAAGCTACTAGACCAGGGGAAGATTGATGACAAGGACTTCCCCCCAGAGCAGACAGAGAAAGAAAGCCTTCCCCTGGAGCTGGCACCCTGAATTTGGATTCTAGCCTCCTAGACTGTGAGAGAATAAATTTCTCTTTGTTAAAGCCATCCACTTGTGGTATTTCTGTTATAGCAGCACTAGATAGCTAAGACAGTATCTACAAAAAAAAAAAAAAAAGCTACAGTAAACATCATACTTATTGGTAAAATAATGAAACTTTCCCACTACTTCTATTTAACATTATACTGTAGGCCATAGCAAGTGAAATAGAGCAAAAAAAAAAAAGTATAAAATTGGAAAGGGAGAAATACAGCTATGATTATTCAAAAATTGCATGATTGTATATACTGAGAAACAAACTAAAAATTCTAGTCAAATTTCAGAGGAATATATCTTGTAAATGGATTGGAAGATTCAACATTGTAAAGATATCAGTTCTCAAATTGATCTATAGATTTGATGCAATTACCAACGAAAATTCCAACATAATAGCCAAGCCTAATTTGAAGAACAATGCTGGAGGACTTAAATTTCCAGGTATCAAAAAACTTATTATAAAGCTACAGCAAGTAAGACAGTGGTATTAGTGCAAGGTCAGGTATTTAAAAAAAAAAAAAAAAAAAAAGACTAACAGACCAGAACAAAGAGACCAGAAATAGACACACACGTATGATCTTTTGACTCACGAAGAAGATGACACTCCTGTGCAGTGGACAGACTTTTCAAACCTTGGAGCTGGCTTAATTGGGTATCCTCATAGGAAAAAAGCCTCTACCTCACAATATATATAAATATCAATTTCATATGAATTGAAGATCCAAATGTAAAGGAAAAAACAGCAAAGCTTGTAGGAGAAATGTGGAAAATACCTTAGAGCAGACGACTTCTTGGAATGTACCCTTGTAAGTCTGAGGCCAGTCTTGTGGAGAGTGTCTCCCTCTCACCCTCACCGACTTTTTTCTCTCCCCTCCGCCCACTGTCTCCCTCTGCATGTTCACCTCCACTCCTACCTGCCCACTCTACTTCTCCGACTCTCTCCTATAGTCTCCCGGAAGCACTACCTATGCCCTTTGGCCACGTGAGCTTCGTGGAGGGGTGGACAAGAGAGACTTCAGCTTAACCCGAGCTCATTCTGCTTGTTTCTTAGATTGCCTGGATTTCTCAGTAATTTAGATGAATCCATTGCCCTCTAGGGAAGTCTCGTAAGTTAGGCATAAGTCATATTACTGCTGTACTCGCTGAGAGAACAAAAGGTAACTTAGCAGGCTCCCTGGATGGTGCAAGCAGTTAACACACTTGGTTGCTAATCGAAAGGTTGGAGGTTTGAGTCCATCCAGAGGGGGTTCAGAAGAAAGACCTGGCAACCTACTTCTGAAAAATCAGCCATTGAAAACCCTATGGAGCACAGTTCTACTGTGACACACAAGGGGTCACCATGAGTCAGAATCGACTTAACAGCAAATGGGTACTGGTTAGCAGGCTCCTGACAAGATATAATTCTTCTACTGCTCATCTTCTGGGGGCAAAACGGTTAAGCGCTCAGCTGCTGACCTAGAGGTTGGTGGTTTGAACACACCCAGTGGCTCCAAGCAAGAAAGACTTGGTGATTTGCTCCCGTAAAGATTACTGCCACAAAAACTCTATGGGGCAGTTCTACTCTAACACAGAGTCCCTACAAATCGGAATGGACTTGATGGCAGACGACAACAACTCACTCTCTCCATGGGACTCTGAACAAGCAAAGCTAGGGACAGAACTGATTATCCTTACACTTGTCCTCTTCACTAGAAGTCAAATTCCCTGAGGGAAGACATAACATCAAATTTGTTTCTTTATCCCCAGAGGCTAGCTCATAGCAGGTGTCTTGCCAACGTGTAGAGCAACAGAAAGAAAGGAATGAAAAAGAAAGGAGAGGAGAGAGAGGGGAAACAGGGAAAAGAGGGGGAGCTTAGGTGAGCTTTAGTTCCAACTCACTGAGCTTCCTTCTCTTCGGCCCCAGCAGCCTATTTAAAGGGTGCTTTTTAAAATACTCTCCCCATTTGGAAGCAGGTTAATGGTCAGACAGTGGGTCCAGATACCCAGTGAGTTCATGCATTGCCTTCTTATAAATTTCTCAGCCTGAGAAGCTGTGATTTGTGTGCTTGTTTGTTGTGTTTAGGGAGTCTGATTTGGAACATTCTCCAGCCTTAATTTATCCCCTGGAGTCTGGACACTCCCCCTGAAGAAGGAGCCCCTGGCCACCTGAAGGCACAGCACAACTTCAGATGCTTCCTTCAGACTCTGCACATCCCCACCCAGATGTGGCACCTCACTGGGCAGCGGCTTAGTCAGTCCTTGTTGTGCTAAACACAAGGCATCCAATAAGGCCTTTTTTTTTTAAGTTGGCTGTTTATTTAACTTCCTCTTCTTTAATTTTTATATTAGGTGTTTCTAGAGGAGAGGCTGATGTCACAAGGTCTGATTCCAGATGTTGTTTTGAAATCAGTGTAACCATGGTATTGCTGGAGGCTGGGGAGTCCATCTGGGCCGACTGAGTCATGCTGGGCATATGTGTCTCTGGTGAGTGGAGGCAGGGAAGGAGCTCAGGGCAGAGGAGGGAGAATTGCGGGGTGGGTTATCGTGTCTTCTGAGGCTCCTCTGGAAAGGATATTGGGACCAGCTGTCACCTTTGACCTTGCAGATCTAGCACCTTGGATACTACACCCTCTCAACTGAAACCCTCACTTGCTTAGAACTCATTGATGGATTGCTAAGGAGCATCTGTGCACCTTAAAAAGGAAAAGAAAAAAAAAAAAGATTTTCATGTTCTGAACTATATGCTCCCCTTCTCTGCCATCCTAGTTCTTACCACAATTGCCTCAAACTTGACTCAGCTGTGCACATGGCCCCTGCCTCCACCCTTAGCAAAGACAACTCTCTTTCTCACCTCTGATCCCTGTCCATGTCCCTGCTGCCCATTCCCACCACTCACCACAACCTTGACTCCTTTACTTGGATATCCATTATTCACCCTGCTTTCCACTGTCACCACCTCCAGGAAGCCCCTCTCAAACTGACTTGCCTGTCCTGATAACAGTTCTCATAGTCCTTCCTCTGGACCGAGCTACCATCCCTACTTCCTCTTCTACCATCTTCCCTTTTCTTCTCCACCTCATACTTTTCTCCTTGATAGTCCTCAAGCACATTCTTTTCATCATGCTTTTGCATGTGCTGTTCCTTCTGCCCAAATGCTCTTCCTGCAGCTGTTCATATGGTTCATACCTCAGCGTCATTTGGGTCCTTGCTCAAATGTTACTTTCTTTCTCTTTTTTTTTTTTTGTGAAATATACACAGCAAAACATACATCAATTCAACAACTTCTACATGTATAATTCAGTGACCTTGATTACATTCTTCAAGTTGTACCACCTTTCTCGATATCTTTTTCCAATTTATTTTACCATCATCAACACAAACTCATAGGCCCCTAAGCTTCTCGTCTAACCTTTTGAATTGCTGTTGTCAGTTCTATCTCATATAGATACTTCTTTAAATGCTCAAAGCAGACATTCTTTTCTAATTAAGCTAAACTATTGTTTGGTGTCAAGGGTAACTTCAGAGGTTAATTTCAGTTTAAGGTTTAAAGATTTTCTCAGGGCAATAGTTTTTTTTGGGGGGTGGGAGGGGAGTCATACAGCCTCAATGGCTCCAGAGGGTCTGGATTCCATGAGAATTTGAAGTTCTATTCCACGTATTTTTCCCTTTTGATCAGGATTCTTCTACAGAATCTTTGATCAAATTCAAATATTACTTCTTTAAAGAAGCCCTCGTGATCACCTTTTCCAACAGGACAGTAACCCTTCCACATTGCTCTCTATCCCCTTGTCCTACTTGCTATTTCTTCACAGGCCTTCACTATCTAATATTACATCATATATTTTGTTGTTAATAACTATGTCTCCCCACCAGAATAAAAGTTGCATGAGGGCAAGGACTGAGTCTGTTTTGCTCACTCCCTAGAACAGTGCCTGGCATGTTTACTGGGATAATGAAAGAATGAGTCTCTGCCCTAAGAGACCTGCTCCCTCCTTCCTTGGAGCCTCCTACAGCCCTTGTTTATACCCTTCTGGGAGCATATTTTTTACTTGACTTTAAACAAGTTTTTTGAGGCCGGGAACTGGCTCCCCACAGTGCAGTGCCTGGCACATAATAGGTGCTCAGGAAATGCCTGTGCAATTAAATAGAAGTAATTGAATAATTCATTCTGGAAGTCTGCTGGGGTCTTGAGATGATTTTTTAATTTCAATTATCTGGGTTCTACTCTGGGTAAATTGATATTGTCATCAGTAAGTTTGATTCTTGGTGGACTATGTACTTTTCATATTGTGATTGGCGAGCTGGGAGCTGGGCCAGGCTCACCCAAACCCATCAGGCTGCTGACTCCTCATTCTACCCTATTGAGCAAGTTCAGGGTGTATCAGGGGAAGTCACATGATGGTTGATGGAGCAGCCTGCGCTCAGCAGGGCCCTCGAAGAAGCTACTTGTGTTTGGAGGTCACTGGGGCTATCCCCTGCTTGGGGCCTGACCCCCTAACACATTATATAACATTACATGATGCTGTTTATTATATAGTTGAAATGTAATGAATTTCCTCCTCAAGGAGGCAAGTTGTACAAAGGCCTTTGATCCCTTCCAGAGGTATTGGGATGCCTTCCCTATTTGCTGTTAATAGTCATGTGATTGTGCCTAGTGGGGTTTAGCAGTAGGCTATGGGAGTAACCTTTCTGGCTTGACCCATCACTGAGTGAGCCACAGTGGATCCAAGGTTCAGGGATGTTAGAACCCCTGAGAAATCCCACCTTTGACAGATGGCTGCTGACATGGTATTTGATCAGGAATAACAGGAGAGTAAAGCCCTTTCATCAGCCGCTATCTTATGGTACCCTGCAATATCTATCTCATTATGATGACAAAAAGAGAACTGTAGTCTAACAAAAAAGAAAGCATTCTGAATTTTGGCAGGTCCTAAAACACTGCTTAGTTTTCCCTCTCCTCTATTTATGGCTCTGCTTGGCATCTGCAGCACCCACACCTGTGTTGGAATCGGCAGGGGGCACTTGGAAAATGCTCACAGCCAGCATTTGGGGAGCAAACTCATTCATGCTGTACTCCTTATCCTGCTTTCCATAAGGCCTCCTCCTCTGTCCAGGGCTTATAAGTCTGTGTCTAATAGGTTCCCTACTGGGTATGATTTGACCTGCCCAGTATGCCCAATAGTGCCTGTCTCTAGATGGAAGGGTCCCAGTATATTACCTACTGCACCTGGCATTTTCCGGCAGGAATCTAGGCTCAGTTAACCTCAGGCTTATACATTGCCTCACTGACTCTTTCAAGCAAGAGTGTTAACTGCTCCTGATTCACTACTCTCCTCATTGTTATAGTTCCAGCGGGCCCTGCCTCAACTTTTTCCTTGCTTTTTTTCAAAAGTAGAACTCTGTGGCTTCCTGAGTTTGGAGTAAATGAATTCAAAGAGTTTAATTTCACCGCACTAGAAACCAGCCTGCAGGCTCTTTCAGCCCCCAAATCTTGAGCATACCTTCATGAAGAATATCCTCCTACAGGTCTTGCTTCGATCGCTCCCAGCTGCTTGGAGATTAGCAGCCTCAGAGGCCAAGGCTAGATCAGGAATGCTGCTGGGCCCAGCTTCTGACGTGTCTGCCAGCTGCACAGAGGAGTGGAAAATTCCCTCCTTGCCCCGGCCCAGGGACATCTCAAAGGGATCAGGATATTTCTCATCAGGACTAGAGCCATCGTCACTGGTCTTAGCATTACAGAGGATCAGGGACCGAGAGATGGACCGGAATTTTGCAGATTTCCTGCTCTTTCCAGAACGGCTGTGTGGCTCCATCCTCAGAGAGGCAGTAAAGCTGCCCTTCTTCCTTTCTTGATCTCGGGGCCTCGGTTGGTGGGTGGTGGCAGGATTGGGCTTGGCTGCCACTTCATGTGTCCCTGGAGGAAAGAGGAAGCAGGGAGAAGCAATGTGACTTGCTGCTGACGAGTGGAGTCCAGGAACTGAGCCATGCATGCCAGGCACCGTGAACAGGACAGATGGGAAGACTGTCCTCTACTGCCACTGGCCCTGCAGGCTTGCCAGCTCCATAGGTCTCAGTTAACCCAGTGGTTAACAGTCCTTCCACCCCTAGGATCATGGAGGCCTCACCTAAGACCTGACAGGTATTCAGAGCTTCTCTTGTCCAAACCCTCATCCTATGACAGGGACACTGAGGCTCAGATAGGGTAAGTGCAAACCCAAGACCCCAAAGAACACTGGCAGATGAGCTAGTAGTCACAGAATCACAGTGGAACTCTTAGAGATCATAGAGACCAGTGATAGATCACAGATACCAGGGCTTTTAGGGGGTTTTAGATGCAAAAGCCATTCTTCAAACGAAAGTTTACAGGGAACTCGAGTATATAGAGCAGGTCAAACTGGAGAGAGGGAAGAAAGGAGGGAGAGGGACTAAACTCCAAGGGTCCTGTCCCCTTTTACTACTTTGGTGACCCCAGAATTTATGGAACTCAGCCTGAAGACCATTGGTATCTGGTGTCCTCATTTACTGATGAAGAGCCCAAGACCCCGGCCAGCTGAACGTCCCACTAACACTGACCTGCCAGGGTTGATGTGAGTGTGAAAGAAGGAGAAGCATGTGACGTATCTGCCAAAAGGCTTAGCACATAACAGGCACGTGGCACACATGTGTGCCTTCCCTGGGCCCAAGGTCACATGCTAGCCAGTGCCACAGCCAGGCCTAGGGTCTCCTGCTCCTTTACCTGTCTTCACTGGATCAAATTTTCACAGCCTGCTGGAGTGAGAATGGCTTTCCACTCCAGGTCAACAGCGTCATTCTCAGCCCAGCCTAGCCCAGCTCAGCTTCACCAAGAGGCACCACCCACGGATTCAGTTTCCATGAGGCAGGTGGCAAAAGGGGCCCTGGTGCTGCATCCAGAGATGTTCTGACTCCGGCCCAAACCACAGAACAAAGCCTGTTGCCAGAACAACAAATTGTGGGAAGCTCTTGGCCCATTGATACTCTGTTTGTGCACATCCAGTATTGAATTAGAAAAAGCAGACCTTCCAACATCTCATCAAATAAAAAGCTTTTCACATATTCCCCCAAAAGGGAATTTCTTCTTAAAGAAGACTGTTTTCCAACACCCAAGTTTCTGTATTACCTCTTTAATTTTGTCAGTTTATTCACCAACCATCTACAGCAACAAATAAGAATGAATAAATTAATTTAAAATGAACAAATGAATAAATATTTGAGGTGTAGGATATTTGAGATGGATATGTGCCTAGGTATCAAGCACTGTTCTTGAATTGACTCAGTGTTGGTCCATTTCACAAAGCACCCACTTGCCAATATTCCAAACTCCTATACTCCATATCCTGCCATGTCAAATGACAGTAAACCCTCACCCATAAATAAATCCAACTTTCTACCACACTGTACGCCTGGTCGCAGGTGACGAAGTTCTGCAGGAGACCCTGCCACTCCTGAGCACCATGAAACACTCACAGCCACCAACTCGGCCTCCAGCTTTGTCCAACACTCATACTGTGGTTCCATAATTAACTTGATCCCACGTTCTCAATAAAGACTAGTATTTCAAAACCTCACTCTCTTAAAATCTAGATTACCTTTACCCTTGCCAGAAGTAGAACTCATCAGCGTCTACTTCATGGACACATTAAAACCATCAGATAGAAATTCCCCCAACTTTCTACCATCAAATCTACAAGTTCACTTGCCTTCTGTACACATCTGTACATACCCTTTGTAATGAAATATGCTCTCACCCTCCTATTGAGGACAATCCACCCATCTGTTCCCTGGTCCCACCCCCTCCAGTCTTTTCAGGTATAACAGCAATAAAAATAATAATGTCTAACTTTTTTTAGTACTTGAACAAACATTCCACATCCTGTACTTTCTCACCTCATGTTCACCTCTTCTTTGAGCCTCAGCCCTCAGAGTCTGCTTCTGTCTCCCTAAAACCACTGAAACTCTATTTTATCAGTTCTGCATTATTACGTGCACCAAAGTCATGAACTCGAGTCCAGAGGGTGTGATCTTCTTCCTTAAAACCTGCTTCCTTTTGAAAGGATTTGTTAAGCACAATATCAATGCTCAGATCTATTGACTGAGGGATACATAGAGTTCGAGGTTTGAGTAGTTTTTTATGTTTTTATTTTTTTCTCATTACTCACCTTTACTTCCACATGTCACCCTTCAAATCCAAATTGTAACTACTCTCCTTTCTGCCACCATCACCCAACACAGGAATTCCCTTGCATTCTACTAGTTCAACTTCCCAGAACTAGTAACTGTCAGCACTGAAGTTACTGTAAATATTAATGCCTTAGGCTGGGTTCTCTAGAGAAGCAAAATCAGATCAGTAAAGCGTATAAACATATATAGAAAGAGATTTATATCAAGGAAACGGCGTAAGCAATTGTAGCGGCTGGAACATCCCAAGTCTATGGATCAGGATAGGGGCTTCTCCTGATTCACATAGCCACAGGGGCTGGCTAACCAAGATTGGCAGGTCGGAGAGCAGGGCTCCACTCACAGTCTGTGAAGATCGGCAGATAAGCTGATAGCTCAAGTCCCAAGAACTGGAGTTCAGATGAACAGGAGGCAGCCTCAGGATCCAGAGTGAGCAAAAAGCCAGAATGTCTACTTATATTTGGATGCAGGCCACACCCCCAAGGAAACTCCGTTTCAAATGATTGGCTACTTACAGCAGATTCCATCATGGGAGTGATCACATATAAACACTGAGACTCATGGCCCATCCAAGTTGACACACAATCCTAACGATCACAATTAATGTATCCAAACCTCTTTCCATTTTGATCAGCCTCATTAGGACTCCCAACAGTTCACCTGGGACTCATGGAGAAGGAACTGGGTGTGTGTGTATTTGTGTGTGTGTATTTGTGTGTGTGCATATGTGTCTTTGTGTGTCTGTGTTGTGTGCATATGTGTCTCTGTGTGTATTTGACTATGTGTGTGTGTGTCTCTGTGTGTCTGCCTATATGTTTGTGTGTGTCTGTATACATGTGCGTGTGTGTGTCTATGTGAATGTGCATGTATGTTTGGTCACAGTCAGCACTGGTTCATTAGTCAGTTAAGAGATAAAGAGATAATCTAACTTTTGTATTAAAATCACTCCAGACTTTTACTGCTGCTAAACTGGGAAAGTAGCATAAATACGGAACTGCTGAAAGGAGCCCTGGTGGCGCAGTGGTTAAGCATTTGGCTGCTCACCAAAAGGTCGGCAGTATGAATCCACCGGCCGCTCCTTGGAAACCCTATGGGACAGTTCTACTTTGTCCTACAGGGTCACTATGAGTTGGAATCCACTTAATGGCAATGTTTTTTTTTTGTTTTGTTTTTGTTTTTACTATGTGGAAAGGGCTGGCTGAGAGTGAAGACAACATAGAGGAAGTGGAACTCACAGAGGTGGAGAGAGAGATGGAGAGAAAGAGGCGACAAAAGGCGAGGGGTAGAGAGAAATAGTGCAAGCAGCTAAGTCCAGATGAAATCAGATAAGCACCTGGATCCAGCCACGCCTAAAGCCACTTCTATCTATTCAGTGACATAAACCAATCAATTTCTATTTTTGTTTAAGAAATTCTTCCTGGAATAGTTGTTCTATCTGACACTGCTGGCATACAGCACAGAAAACAGTGACATCCAAGATCCAAAACGCTTTTGAAATTCTCTTTCGTCCCACCCTAAGCCTAGGAGAGGAGCCAGTCACTCCTGTCAAGGCCCCAACTTCCCCATTACCCCAACCAGTGCCAGGCTCTGGTATAAAAGCCTCTTGCTTTCTTGCTCCCCAAACACTGCCACAGTCTAGGTGGATTCTTAGAACGAAAATCCGGTTCCCTTTCCCTTCCACATCCTCTCCCAACCCATGATGACTATCACAGCAATGGCGGGGTCATTCAATGGGCATTTTCCAGGAGACAAACATTTGGGGTCCTTCAGGGCTGGGGGCAAGGTTGCGTGCTTCACTTAGCGGTGGAAAAGTTGGATGTGTGTAGAATTGGGGAGCGCAGAGGGATCACATTCCTTGGTGGAAACTGTACTAATCTCAGTGGACCATTTGCAGGAGTGTCCGATGATGACTGTTAGTTTTTTAAAATAAGCTTTTCCAGAGGGGCAGATCACTTCTGTGGACTTGACTCTCACGTGAGGATGGTAGGGGCCATGGATGGGAGGTTGGCAGTGCATGGGGGACAAAGCGTTAACTCTTTAGGTCAAGAGCAAAGAATTTTTCCAAATGAGACTTGTCATTATGAAAAGTGCAAAAAAGAAAGAGAACAATTGCTACAAGGCTGCGGTGGAGAAGGCAGAACTGGACTTCTGTGGAAGCCTGCCTTTCCTCCAGGCCTGGCACAGAGAGAAAGAGAAAAGAGAAAGAATAATTGAAAACACAGCGCCACGGTCACATGGATCAGCTTAGCTTCGGTAATTGTGCTTAGGACATTGGAACCAGCTCTTGCTCCCTAATGGAACCAAATGTCAGCCGAGCTCAGGGGACAAGCCCATGCCATTCCTCCATTCCAGCTGCCTGGGAAAGGTGGGGCCTGATGAGCTTTCTCTTCTTTTGCCCCAAGCTCCACGAGTAGTTGCCAAACTCATGTCAGACTTGCTCTGCCTCGAATGGAATGTTAAACTGGGCTCATCCACCACAGGATCATTTTATGGGTCTTCTCCAGAGATTGCCTGGGTAAGCCCAGCAAAGGGTTCCAACATGCTAAGTTGATAACATCAGCTGCTTCCACTTCCTAGCAGAAAATTCCAGAGGATCTATTTTTTCCCCCAGGAAACTGCTCTGCTACTCCTTGAAGGTTCCCCCCACCCTCCTCAAATCATGAAAGTATTTTCTCTTTTTAGTTAGACTTTTCACGAGATGCTAGAAGTGAAAGGGGTCTCCCCATTATACACTTCAGATTGTGCCCCAAAGAGGGACAAGAACTGACTACTCATTGCAGTTATTCAGGATGTGTTTTGACTGTGGCTGAGCTACATCTGTACAGAAAATGCAGTGCCAAAAGGATACAGCTGAATTGCAAAGAAATCAATAGTCCCTTCCCTTTAAAGGAGTTTGAGAAGTTTCCAGAGTCTGGGCTGGGGAGTAGGATCATTAAGTCGTCCTTCTTTCTTTCCTTCTTCCTTTCTCTCTCTCTCTCTTCCTTTCTTCTCATTTCTTTCTTTTTCCTTTTCTTTTTCTTCAGCAAGCACTTGTTGAGATACTATTATGTATCCTTCACCACACTCAGCAAAGTAAACTGACAAGAGGAAAGGCCACAGTATTTCCATCTGGATAAAATACATTTAATTCACTGGAGAACTTTGAAAGAGAAAATAACCACATGGGGAAAGGGGAAATAGTTGGTAAAATGTGTTTCGAATTTCTGAATTCTCCAACAGTGTCTTATATCAAAGGCAAGTTTTAAAGTTTGGTCACTCTAGCCCAGGGGGTATTCTTTGTCTTGAAGACTGACTCAGAGATAAGAAATGAAGGGAAGAAGTTTATGGCTCCTTCTCTTTCTAAAAGAGTATCTTTAAGAGGATTCTGTGGGACCTGCAGCTGGGACTAGTTATGCGTGTATCTCTATTCATTGTGCACAGGCCTACTGGTAAAATGGGCAGGTTGGGTTGAACTTAGTTGTTTTTTTATTTTTTAATTGTAGTAAAAATAGATATAACAAAGCATTTGCCAATTCAATAATTTTTACAGGTACAATTTAGTGACGTTGATTATGTACACCATGTTGTACAACCATTACCACTATGCTTTTCCAAATGATTCCACCACCCTTGACAGAAGCTCATTGTGAACTTAGTTGTACAGTACATCTGTTGTCCTTCTTTCTCTACAAGGTTACCTCCGTGAGGGGAGAGACTATATCTTATTAATTTTGTGTGCCTACTGCCTGGCTGAAGGCCTGGTGGCACAGTCGTTAAGAGCTTGGCTGCTAACCAAAAGGTCAGCAGTTCAAATCTACCAGCCACTCCTTGGAAACCCTATGGGGCAGTTCTACTCTGTCCTATGGTTCCTATGAGTCGGAGTCAACTCGGCAGCAAAGGGTTTGATTTTTGGTTTAGTTCCTTGCTGGAGCTTGGCACAGAGGTAGGGGCATTTCTGTGTATAACAAATGGGTAACTGGATAAATGTCTCAAAGGACCTTCCCACTGACCCTTCGGGTACCAGCAGAAGGTGAAACATACCCAGGGAAAATCTCATCTAGGACCACAGAATGCAGGGCTCCAGGTAACTAGCAGCATCAAAGTGACAAGGGGCCCCGGTGCTGTACCTGAGAGCAGACGACAAGTCAGAGCCATCAGGAAAGGCATTCTGGATCCTGCTCCTGAGGACAGTTCTAAAGGCATGTGCAAACCCCCAGAGGAGACCATGACACAGGCTGCTGAGCAGCCTGAAGATTGACTCCAACCCATTTTAACGCACAGGAACAGAGGGCCTCATCAGAATGCCTTCAGCAAGACCCACGCCCCTGGGACAGGATAAACCAGGACAGGCCTTTTCCCCTTAGTAAAGGCTGAAAATAGAATTCATCTCAAGAAGGCTCTAGATCCATTCAAGAAAGGCACTTCCACCCACCCATAAATGCTCTGGAGAGATTGGCTAAGGCTCATTTGTTTAAATCCCAGTGCCCACAAGAGGGCCTCACACATAGGAGACACTCAGTACTTGTTTGTTGCAGAATGAAATAGTCAATGGAACAGAATTGCACACAAGGATGTCCATTGCAGTGTTGTTTATGATAGTAGTGGTGGCATACAAGCAGGAGACAAATATAGCAGTTACGGGCTTAGACTCTGGAGTCGATCTAAGTTTGCATTCCAGGTCTGCTATTATTACGAATACTTAAGCAAAGTACGTAACACCTTTATGGCTTAGTTTTCTCACCCATAAAATGGAGATAGTAACACCATCACTATAAGTACAAAAGAAAATAATTTGGAAAGGTACTTAGCTTATTGCCTAGCGTATCCCGTCGCCGTCGAGTCACTTCTGACTCCCAGCAACCCTATAGGACAGAGTAGAACTGACCCATAGGGTTTCCAAGGACTGGCTGGTGAATTCGAACCACAGACCTTTTGGTTAGCAGCCGAGCTCTTAACCACTGCGCCACCAGGGCTCCAAACCAAACCTGTTGCCATTGAGTCAATTCCGACTCATAGCGACCCTATAGGACACAGTAGAACTGCCCCGTAGGATTTCCAAGGAGTGGCTGGTGGATTCGAACTCAGACTTTCTAGTTAGCAGTCAAGCTCTTAACCACTGCACCGCCAGGGCTCCTGCCTAGTTCTTAGTGTGGATTAAAAAAAAAAAAAAAAAAAGTTTAGTCAAAAAAAGAGTAAGAACAACCAAAATGGACACCAATGGGAGATTTTTATTAAATACATTATGGTACATTCATACAATGGAATACAATGCAGTCAGTAACAAGAATAATATATGTATGTGTGTGTATATGTTGAAAGAAATCATTTATAGAATCTATTTTCTAGCTGGTTATTGCTTTTATGTAAGTTATGACTTTTGCATATTTATTTCATAAGTGGCAATCTTATAGATCTCTTATTAATTCTAATAGATTTTTCAATAGATTTTCTTGAGTTTTCAATCATGTTATCTCTGAATGTTAATAAACTTGCCTCATTTTTAAATATCTCCAATTTATAAATTTATGTTATAATTTTACTGACTAGAGTTTCTAGAACATTAGGACTTAATGGTGGCAGTAAAGGTTCCACGTCTTTCTAGACGTTAATGGCAATTCCTCTAGTGTTTTCTGGAAAGTAGGAAGTTGATTGCTATATTGAGATAAAATTACTTCATCATTATTAAACAAGTAGGAGCTCTGGTGGCACAGTGGTGAAGCCCTCGGCTGCTAACTGAAAGGTTGGCAGTTTGAACCCACTAGCCTCTCTGAGGGAGAAAGTTGTGGCAGTCTGCTCCCGCAAAGACTTAGAGCCTTGTAAATCCTACAGGGAGCCCTGGTGGCACAGTGGTTAACAGCTCGCCTGCTAACCAAAAGGTCAGCAGTTCGAATCCACCAGTGCTCCTTGGAAACACTATGGGGCAGTTCTGCTCTGTCCGATAGGGTGGATATGAGTTGGAATTGACTTAACAAGGAGTTTGGTTTTGGATGTTCTACTACTTGTAATTTGTGAGCCGTTTTCATCAAGAATGGATGTTTTATTAAATGCTTTTTTGGCTCGTTGGCTTTATGATACATCTTTCCTCTTCTGAGCAGTTAGTATGACGAAATGTGTTAATGGCTTTCTTAATACTGAGCCACTTTTCCGTCTGAGATTCTCCACTGGTCCCACCCTGTCGGGAGCAAGGGAGAAGGAAGAAAACCAAAGACACAAGGGAAGATCAGTCCAAAGGACTAATGGACCACAGCTACCAGAGCCTCCACCAGAATAAGTCCAGCACAACTAGATGGTACCCAGCTACCAACACTGACTGCTCTGACAGGAATCACAATAGAGGGTCCCGGACAGAGCTGGAGAAAAATGGAGAATGAATTCTAACTGAAACACACAAAAAAGACCAGACTTACTAGTCTGACAGAGCCTGGAGAAACCCCAAGAGTATGGCCCCTAGACTCCCTTTTAACTCAGTACTGAAGTCACTCTTGAGGTTCACCCTTCAGCCAAAGATTAGACAGGCGCATAAAACAAATGGAGACTAAATGGGCACACCAGCCCAAGGGCAAGGACAAGAAGGCAGGAGGGGACAGGAAAGCTAGTAATGGGAAACTCAAGGTCGAGAAGGGGAGAGTGTTGACATGTCGTGGGGTTGGCAAGCAATTTCACAAAACAATATGTGTATTAATTGTTCAATGAGAAACTAGTTTGCTCTGTAAAACTTCATCTAAAGTGCAACAAAAAAATTAAAAAAAAAAAAGATTGAGGTACTTTTATTGTTCTTTTAAGTCCCATTAGGTCACAGTGTGTAACTCTTTTAATAGAGAAATGGATTGAGTTTGCTAATATTTTGTTTAGGATTTTTGTATTTATATTCAAAACAGAAATCGTCATCTCTTTCTGTACTGTCTTAGGTTACGTCAGCATTGAAAAGGAATTTGGAGACGGGGCATCTTTTCTTACTGTCTGAAATAGTTTAAAATATATGTAATCCATAAAGGCTTGAAAGAATTTTTCCATAAAATCTTCTGGTCCTGTCATCATTTTTGAGGTGGTTCTTTGAGAACTTTCCATTGCTTCCTTGGTTATGGGTCTCTCTCTCTCTTTTTTTTTTTTTTTTTTAACCTGTTTCTTTGTTAATTTTGGTCAGTTACGTTGCCATAAAATTACTCTTTCATCTAAATTTTCAAATTTATCAGCATAGAGTTGTCCATGGCAGACTCACAGTTAATAGAATTTTCTCTGAAACTATATGCATATGCTCTGTTTCTCATAATCAATGCTATGAATTTCTGCTGGTCTTCCCCTCCTTGTTTCTTAGATTTATCTTGACTGAGGGATTTCTGTCCTATTAATCCTTTCAAAGAACTCATTCTTAAAAATTAAGAACTTATTTAAAACATCTATTGCTCTTTTTGGTTTGTGTTTCAATTTAGTTATTTATACTTATATTACTTTCGGAACCCTGGTGGTGTCGTGGTTAAGTACTACAGCCGCTAACCAAAAGGTCGGCAGTTGGAATCCACCAGGCTCTCCTTGGAAACTCTATAGGGCAGTTCTACTCTGTCCTGTAGGGTCACTATGAGTTGGAATCGACTCAATGGCAACCGGTTTGGTTTTTGGTTTTTTATATTACTTTTGCCTTCTTGTTTTTCTTACATATTTTTTTCCTTCTTCTATCTTCTAGAGTCAATATTTTAGTTCCTTCATTTCCATTTTTTCCATTTTAGGAATGACAGCGTGTAGTGCAGTGGTTACATGCTCTGGCTGTAGAATCAAGCTAGACCTGGAAGAAAATTCCAGTCCAAGTATTTACTAATGCCTGGCATTGAAAATCTGCTTCACCTCTCTGTGACTCAGTTTTTTTATCTGTAAAATGGGGATAATTAGAGTCGACACACCACAGCAGCTTGTGATAATAAATTGAAATAACGGATGGAAATCTCAGCACGATTTGTTGGTGGTTGTTACGGCGACCATTGTCTTCATGATCAGCACTACTGAAAGCTAGAAATTCCTCTCTGAATATTGTTTTGGCCATAGCTCATGCATTTTGATATATGACGTTCTAATGGCTGTTTTAGAAATGCTCTGTAATTGCAGTTTTGATTTCCAATTTAAACTCAGTCCTTTAGAAGACTGCTTTTGTTATTGTTAATTTCATGTGGTTTGATTTCCAAGATGTAGTCTTGTTGTTCTTGTAACTTTTTATTAGAAAATTCTAGTTTAATTGCATTGTGGTCACAGGATGTGACCTGGAGCCTTTTTATTTGTTAGAATGTATTGAGGTTTACTTTGTAAGCCAGTCCGTGATGTGACTAAGTGTTGTAAATGTTCTATGGACATTTGAAAAGAATTACTATTCTCTGTCTGGAGTTGCAAATGTGTATATATTCAAATATGATATTTGTTGTTGTTGTTAGGTGCCGTCGAGTCGGTTTTAACTCATAGCAACCCTATGTACAACGGAACGAAACACTGCCCGGTCCAGCGCCATCCTCACAATCGTTGCTGTGTTTGAGCCCATTGTTGCAGCCACTGTGTCAGTCCATCTCATTGAGGGTCTTCCTCGTTTTCGCTGACCTTCTGCTTTACCAAGCATGATGTGCTTCTCCAGGGACTTATCCAAAGTACATGAGATGAAGTCTCGCCATCCTCACTTCTAAGGAATATTCTGGCTGTACTTCTTCCTAGATGGATTTGTTCGCTCTTCCGGGAGTCCAGGGTATATTCAATATTCTTCACCAACCCCATAATTCAAAGGTATCAATTCTTCAGTCTTCCTTATTCATTGTCCAGCTTTCGCATGCATATGAGGTGATTGAAAATACCATGGCTTGAGTTAGGTGAACCTTAGTCCTCAAAGTTACATCTTTGCTTTTTAACACTTTAAAGAGGTCTTTTGCAGCAGATTTGCCCAAATATGATATTACAATAGACTTGCTTGTATATATTCAATTTTTTAAGTCATAGAATTCAAAACTTCAAGTTTTTACTTATATTTTGTCTAATTAATCTAAAAAACCTTAGACTAGTATGCATCGAAATCTGACACCATATTTGTAGTATATTTCCAACATCTTTTGTTTTACATATTTCAATGCCTTTATTGGGCACATAAAATTTTCTAATTTTCATAGCTCCATTTTGGGTTCTTTTTTTATCATTTTATAAAAAGTTCTTCTTTGTCTATTTAATAGTTGCCTCAATTTTTATTTTGTCTGACTGAATTAGCATTGCCACCTTGTTTTCTTTTAATGTGCATTTGGGTGGTTTTTGCCCATTCCTTTATTTCTAACTTTATGTGATTTCATTTTAAATGTGTCTCTCAGAAGTCAGGTAAATAATTGGATTGGGAGGGGGAGTTTGTTTCTTTAGGTTTTTATTTCCTTTTTTTTAACTGAATCTGGCTGTCTTCCATAGATAAGATAGATAGATAGCTAGATATAAAACCTACCTATAGGGTCACTACGAGTCAGAATCGACTTGACAGCAACAGGTTAAAGGTTCTGACGTATTTTGTTTTCTTTTCTTTTCTTTATATGCCTCCTTATTGTCATCTTTCTTGCTTTGCAATGAAATTATTCACTCCTTCTTTTTCTTCTTAATGAATTGGAGGTTATATACCCTGTGTTTATTTTACCAGTGGCTACGTAAAGAATTTTTGAAGAATTTTGAAAACTATGAGCACAGTTTGTTCTACTATGATATGGGGTCACCATGAGTCGGAGTCAACTTGATGGCAAGTGCGTTTTGTTTTTTGTTTTTTCTTTTTTTATTTGATCTACATTTTTCCTCCTCAT
Source organism: Trichechus manatus latirostris (assembly GCF_000243295.1). NCBI lineage: Eukaryota > Metazoa > Chordata > Mammalia > Sirenia > Trichechidae > Trichechus > Trichechus manatus. Next base: position 3,652,841 of record NW_004444122.1, on the reverse strand, counting down.
CAATGCCAAGAAGGACACTGTGTTTAGTCCGCCTCCCTACATAAGGTGAGAGGCTAGGAATACTCTTACTTCTGCCCTGAGTCTGACCTCTCAGCTCCTGGAATTCAGAGCAAATGACTATTTTGGGTATATTATGTAGCATCTCTCTCAAGATTATTTTTTTATCTCTTGTGTTATTTAAAAATTATGGAGCCCTGGTGGCATAGTGGTTACGAGCTCGGCTGCTAACCAAAAGGTCAGCGGTTCGAATCCACTAGCTGATCCTTGGAAACCCTATGGGGGCAGTTCTCTCTGTCCTATAAGGTCACTATGAGTTAGAATTGTCTCTACAGTAATGAGTTTGCTTTGGTTTTTCATCAACAAGAAGTATTGAGATTTAACTTAAAATTAGCCTTGTTTTGTGGTCTAAACGTTAATTCTTTCATCATTATGTCTGCCCCACTACCCTCTCTAGCCTCATTTCCCTCTGTCCCTTTCTGAACTCCATTCTACTGTAATACCAAACCCTTCTGGCCCCTGAATGCCCCATGCTCTCTTTAGTCTCCAGGCCATGCCACAGGTAGTTCCCAATGCCTTGCCTACTCTCTCTAACCCTTGATTATGTTAAATTTTACTCATTTTTCAGATCCAATCTGTAGATACCACTTCTTTAAAATAAAAACATACACCCATTCAGACCCCCAAGGAGCCCTGGTGGGGCAGAGGTTAAGCCTTTGACTGCTAACAAAATGTCAGCAGTTCCAACCCATTAGCCCCTCTGTGGGAGAAAGATAGGGCAGTCTGCTTCCTTAAGGATTACAGCTTTGGAAACCCCGTGGGGCTATTCTACTCTGTCTTATAGGGTTGCTATGAATCAGAATCGACTCCACAGCAGTGGGGTTGGTTTGGTTTGGTTATTCAGACTCCCCAGTGCTTTCTTAGGTGTCCTTCTGTGTGCTCCAAGAACCCTGGCCGTCCATTAGCATGGCATTAATCTTGCTCTACTGCAATACCTTGCTTAATCACTGATCACCTCCACTGAGCTCTCCACCACCGGTCTGACACTTTGTTGTTCTCTGGCGGCTTGTGTGTCGCTGTGATTCTGGAAGTTATGCCAATGGTATTTCAACTACCAGCAGAGTCACTCATGGTAGAAAGGTTTCAGCAGAGTTTCCAGATTAAGACAGACTAGGAAGAAATCCTGGTGATCTACTTCTGAAAATTAGCCAAAGAAAACCCTATGGATCACAATAGAATATTGTCTGATATAGTGCTGGAGGATGGGCCCCCTAGGCTGGAAGGCACTCAAAATACACATTGGCCACAACTGTCCGATCCACAACCATTCTCTGGGAAGACAGGGAGGGCAGGTGTGGTTGGAGTGCCTGCTTACCTTCTCCAAACCTGACCATTCATTGTTCAAGACTATTCATCCAGTTAAGATACGGTCAGGACAGGAAGAGAGACAGAGACATTAGCTCATGGCTGATTTTGGTCAGTACTGTAATATTTTGGGCTTGAGATGCTCCACTTACACATCTCCACCATTTCAAATCCTACCCAATCCTCTGCAGTACTGCTTTTGAGACTTTCTATATCCTTATGTACAGTAATAATTGACATTATACCTCACGACGTACAACATAAACACACATAGCACACATATGTAGACAAATATTTATAAATACATAAACAAATGTATGATGTAGAATTAAATATCTATATAACTAAAACAAAAGTTGCATGAAACAATATCTTTGCCATGGCATAATAAAGGTAAAACATGACAAAGATAATATAAATGTGATTTTGCTAAGAGTCTAATGCATTCTGATATACCCTATTCTTTACGTCAAAAAAAGGTTGTGTTCTCTATATTTTTACAACAATAAAAAAAAATTTAACATAGTCACAACTCACTAAATTGATTTTCAATCCATTAATGGGTCATGTTTGAAAATCACTATGCTCACTTCTCACAGCAATCTTGTACGGGGATTTGCTTGGAGTCCTCATTTTAATTCCATTTCTTTGAGCCATTGAATCATTTCACGTGTAGGTTGACTTGGCAGCATTTGCTCAGCCCTGCTGAAGAGACCTGAGCTCACCCAGATGTGAGAGCTAAGATGGGTCCTGAGATGCCCTCAGATGCAGATGAAAGGTTGAGGAAAGGGTTGAGGTTTACTCTAGCACCACTTTGCCAGATGGGAGATGCCGTAAGCAGCAGGGAGGATACAACAGCCAAAGGCCATCCCTGCAGTGGGGAGCACCACCAGGTCTTTTAAAGAAGCCCAAAGTGAACTCAGCATGTCTGTGGCGGCTGCTTCCAGCTGAGTGGGCAAGGCAGCTGTGTCTGTGCTGCTGTGGCTGCCCGTCTTAGGAGCATTTCTGACCCAGCCATGCATGCCACATCTAAAGCAGAAGCCAGACCTCTGGAGATCCCCAGCCTGGGTGGTCTTTGCATCCGGTTCACCTCGCAGAGGCACTTCCCAGCCCTGGGAGCTGCCCGCACCTATGGACACCCTCTCCTCTGCATCTCCACGTGCGGCCAGCGCAGCTCTCCATGGCCCTCCCGCCCAGGTGGCCCGCTCCTCCACGAGCTGGGCTTAGCACCCTGGTCTGCTCTGTACTCTTTCAGCAGAGAACCCCTAATGGTTCTGGCAGACACTGGGCAACCTTGCCTCGTTTACAGGACTGACAGAGATTCGTCCTTATTTCAATAGGAACCCAAAAGAAGAATTTCAAGTAAATTCTGATTTCAAGCTGCCTTTCTAACCAAAGGGTGGCACAAACGGTTTGTGCTCAACTACTAACCTAAAGTTTGGCAATTCGAACCCACCCTGCAGTGCCATGGAAGAAAGGCCTGGCAAACTGCTTTTGTAAAGATCACAGCCAAGAAAACCCTATGGAGCAGTTCTACTCTGTAACACATGGGGTCACCGTGAGTGGTGATCAACTCAACAGCAATAGGCTTCTAACCAAATTCCAAGCCCTTGGAACTGTTTATTTTGCCTCAAGGGATATTTTTATCCCTAATATGTATACGAGTGTGTTTCTGTTCACACTGACTTGTGTTTTAGTATCAGGAAACATCTTATATATGAAAAGGTATTGCAAACCAGAAAGGATGATGCGAAAATATAAGGCATTATTGTTATTAAGGTTGCTGCTGCTGTTATTGTTGATGTTGTTCATTTATGTACGCAGCAAACGTTTTCTGCGATTCATTGTGTGCCAGGCACTGATGATACAAAGAATGAAGACATCATCTTTCACATGGAGAAGACAGGTGTGTAAACGGATAACCTTCCAAGTGCGGAAAGTGTAAGAAAAGTTTGAATGAAGTGCCACAGGAGCAGGGACCTAAGCAGGGTAACGAGCGCCCAGAAGTCATCTCTAAATTGTGCCTCCAAACCCAATTCAAGCACCCAGGGGCAATCTTTAAGTTGCCACCCCTCCCCAATTTCAAGATGAATAGACATTGATAGCAGCGACCGTATTAGCAGAACTGCCTTCCCTCCTCTTGTTGGGCTGCCTCAGGCAGGCGCCTTTCTTTTTCTTTTTCTTTTTTTTTTCTATTTTTTTTTTAATTGTACTTCAGGTGAAGGCTTACAGAACAAATAGTTTTTCATGAAACAGTAGTACACATATTGTTTTATGACATTGGTTAACAACCCCACAACATGTCAACCCCCGAACTTCTCAACCTTTCTTTTGGGTGAAAATACACATAGCCAAAGATACACTGTTTCAAAAATTTCTACATGCACAGTTCAGTGACATTGACTACGCTCTTCCAATTGTGCTGTTATTCTCACTTAAGAGGAAGGCTTACAGAACAA
>NW_004444122.1:3635784-3648920 GCF_000243295.1 Trichechus manatus latirostris | reverse complement strand
TGCCTTCTGGCCCTTGTCACTGGACTCCTGTACCTCGTTAGTCTCATTTGGTTTTACGGGGCTGTCCATTCCCAGGCTGAACGGTGAGCCTCGGAGGTAACTTCACCACTGAGCTAAAAGGGTGTCTAGGGGCCATACTCTTGGGGTAGGCGCCTTTCATATTTTGAAGTCCCAGAATGTAATTCTGTGCCTCGTCTGGCGCCCCCTTGGAGTAATTCCCCCCGCATCCTCTGCCTCCCCCCGCCCCCCAAGCCTCTGCACAGGAGTGGTCTGAAGTGATTAATTCCTCCTTGAGACCTACGTCTCGAGCATCACTGGGGGCTGAATAACAGAGCAGCAGGGGCTTCAAGGAAGGGCCTGAGCCACGCTGACAGCGCACGCCTCATCGTATCGGGAGGAGGGGAGCTGCCCTCCAGTGTGGTCACGGATGCTGACCGCCACCTAACTGCAGGACACAAAAGAAGGGGAAGAGGGAAAATGCCTAGCAGGCCTCTCCTTCCCAGAGAGATGGACACCGGAGCCACAGAAAAGCAACTCTGAGGCTGGTATGGGAACGCTGCGTGGAGGCCTGGAAGTGGGCTCCTGGGACAAAGGAGCATGTGGCTCAGCCTGAAACAGCCCAATCCACCTGACAAAGACGGAGCTGACCTTCCCGTGCCCTTGGGCAGTGACAGATCCGGCCAGTTACCTCATTCCCAGCAGCAGAAAGCAAACACTTTTATCAACCAAAAGAATGCCCACTCAAACTGAACCAAAGCCGGAATTAGTAGTGGGAACCTCGTCTACAATGAGTTGAGTGGCTGATGGACGGAAAGAACTCGCTCCCCACTGTCATAGGTTGTCACTGTCCCTGGAGAGAAAGGGACTGGCCTGGGCGTTCAGAGAGGCGGGAACAGCCTCCTCCTCAGGGCTTCCACTGCCTTCCCCCCTCCGTCTCCCTTCCTTTCTCCCATCTCCTCCACATCCCAGTACCAAGGATAGGGGGAAAGCTGATAAGTCAGAAATCCCAGAACCAGATGCTGCCTGAATTACAGAGCAAGCACAAGTGACACCCTCACCCCACCCCAGCCTCCCACATCTCACCATGCAATGTGGTGGCCCTGGGATTCCTACCGAAGTGATCCTGGAGTCTGCTCCTGTCCCAAGCCCAGCACAGCTACCAAGTATGCAATTAAGTTTTAGCAACCAAGACCTCCCCCGTTCTAGCCAGAGTCCTGCCTCCTGCCTCAGAACTGCCTGTCCAAGGGACTTTCACTCACCTGGCGCCCACCTGCCTCCCTGCACACAGCCTCCCAGGCCGCCACGTCCCTGGCTTCTCTCTGCAGCTGCCCAGCAGGGGCCACAGCACCATTTATTCCAGGACAGCCTGTGGCCCAGGCCTGGGTCCGAACCAGTGAAAAATGAGCAGTGGACGCCCCTTTCTCATATAGAGAGGCTGCTCTCCGAGTCAGAAGCCAGGCTCCGGTGGTTGGGATGCTGTGAATTGAACACCGCCTTCACCTCCTGCTCTGGACAGGTGACTCAGGGCAAATGTGTCCAATCTGGCACGGGTTTGCTCAAGAGCTCCCGACCTGAGCCATCTGACTGCTCCATGTGAAGAAGCTTGGTCCAAAAAAGGGGCTGCCAGTGCTGGGAAGCTCAGCCTCAGAGCAAAGTCCACCATCTGCTGGACCAGCAGAGAACACCCAGGGGGCCAGCCCAGCCCACAGAGTCACGGCAGGGCTCCCTGTTCCAGCCCCAGCCTGCTGCTGCATTCCTTGGGCAACCCAGAAGGGACTGGAGGGCAGGAAGGTAAGGAACACCACTGAGTGCCTACCAAGTGCCTGGTCCACTACTAGGAGCTTTACGTAAATGTCATCTCACACGTCCCACCATCGATCCGGTTAAGTAAATATTATCTTACTTGTTTGCAGGTGAAGAAAGTTACCATAAAACATTCACTGAGCACCCACTCTGTGCCATGCTGGGTGGGCAATCACTGACTCAGCCAAGTCAAGCAACTTCCCCTAGGTCATACAGCAGGTTCTCCAGCCAGGATGCTAATCAAGATCGCCCTGACTCCAAAGCCTAGACTCTTTCTGTGGCATCACATTGCCTCTCTGTGCCAAAGATTCCCTAAAATAACGAACTGACTATCAGGAGACTGGCGTTCCTGGGTGGCACAAACCATAAGCACTCAGCTGTTAACCAAAAGGTTGGCAGTTCAAATCTGCTCAGAGGCACTTTGGAAGAAAGACCTGGCAACCTATTTCCAAATGATCACAGCCATTGAAAACTCTGTGGAGTGCAGTTCTACTCTGACACACTTGGGATTGCCATGAGTCAGAGTCGACTTGATGGCAATTGGTTTTGTTTGGTTTGTATCAGGAGATTATGTAACTCAGTGGTTCTCAAAGTGTGATCCCTAGACCAGGAATGCCAGCATCACCTGGGAACTTGTTAGAAATGCGCGTTCTAAGGCCCCACCCCAGACCTCCTGAAGCAGATGCTCTGGAACTGGGGCCCAGCACTCCGTGTTTTAACAAGCCCCACAGGTGATCTGACACATGCTTAAGTTGGGAATCAATGACCTAACTTCTTCAGAGCACATTGAAAAACCACAGGACAAAGGAACAAGGCACTTCTGTGTGTCCCATCAGGACTAACGTCATGTGACCAGGACGCTTTTCCCCACATGTCCCCTTGACGGGCCTCCTCTGAGGGTGACATTTCACCCATCTGCCCCCCAAAGAGCATCCCACACGTCTGTCCTAAGCCAGGCCTCTGTGGGCCGTTTGTATGGGCCAAGCTGGGACGTTTGTGTGGCCGTCTCTTCTAAGGAAAGGAATGTGTTCGGACGCTCACCATCAAATGTCTCAGGGCTTCCTGGGGGCTTTAATGAGGGTGTAGGTGCAACTCGTAGGAAGCTGCAGAAATTCCATGCAAGGCTGCAGAGATCCAGCCCCTGCTGGGCACCCAGGCACGTGGTGGGAAGCATTCGGGGATAACGCTGCCTTTGTTGGTGGGCGTGGAGGACAGGTCCACCTTGTTGGCCTGGGTCTGGAGAGCAGTAGAGGAACTCCTATAGCGAGGGAGTCTGGACCTCGGTCAGTGCTGCCTGCTCTGCTCATACCCACAGCCCCTCTCCCTGGTGCAGTTCAGCCAGGGAAATACTCCTTTAAAGATGTTTGTTCACTGACTATGACGTTGTCCTGACTGCTCAATCTAAAGCAGCCCCCAGGCCCTCCCTTTTTTATCTCTTCTTTTATTTTCTGCATAGAACTGAAGGTGGCTTGCTAATCTATTTGAGTACTGGCGTATCTTCTGTCTCCCTCATCTAGAACATAAGCACCCAAAACAGGGACCTCATCAGGCTTGTTCACTACCAGGGCCCAGGCATTGCCTATCAAGGCTGTCTGTCTCTGGCAGGAAGGATGCGGAGATTGGGTACGCAGGCAGGTGGAGGCCAGCCTCTCCCTTCTTGGACCCTGGAGCTGTGAGGGCCCCATAGCCTCCCTCCTGTACCACATCTAGCCCTCTTTTACCACATTACGCCCCAATCCAGTTCCTGCCTCACCCTCTGCTTTCGGAGCATGTGTTCTTTCTCAATCTCAGAAGGTGAATTCATTCCAAAGCGTGGCAGAGATGCTGCCCAGACCCTTACTGATCCAGAGTGGTAGGGTGGTGTATAGCTCAAGGCAGAAACTATATCACGCATGTGCCCTCCAAGACGTCTTCCAGAAAAAGGAAAGACAATCTTCCCTCCCCTGCCTAACACTGTCCTGCTCATTGCCTACCTGAGTGGAGGGGGAAAAGACGCAACCAGGAGAAGCCTAACTCAGCTAGAAGGGGGACACCTGGGTTAGGATTGAGCACCACTTCAAGCTCAGTTAAGATCTTACTATGGGGTCTTGGTCATGGCTCCGGTTTAGTTTGCTCATCTGCCAAATAATAGTTAAAACTCCTTTCACAGAGTGTTACTGAGAGAATGAAACAATAGAATGAAGAAGCGCTCTGCAGATGCATGGTGTTATAAATAACCACACACTCCTTACATCATTATTTTCATTTTTCCTTAGTATGAAATCTAGAGGGCAAATGAATCAAATTGTGATCTTCCTTAACCACATACTTACATTCACACACACACACACACACACACACACACACACAGTATCATCTGGGATCCTAACAGGTATTTCAAAATTAACGTGACCAAACAGTATTCTTGATTTTCCCAAATAAAGCCAGTTCCTCTCCCAGGCTTCCATATCTCAGTAGTTATCAGCACCATCCACCCAACTGCACAAGCCAAAAAACTCAGTATCAAAAAGTTAAGAACATGGGCTCTAAAAAAAAAAGAAAGAAAAAACATGAGTTCTGAAGCCAGAATCCTTGTGTCCATGTCCCAGCTCTGTCCTTTCCCAGGTACATAATCATGGGAAAATGAAGAGGCACCTCTCTGTGGACTGGTTTCTCATGTACAGAATTGTTACTGCAATAGCATCTACCTCACATAGTGGTTGTAGGACTAAATGTGCTAATAATACTTGTAAAGTTCTTAGAAAAGCACCTTCCAGAATACTCTCAATGAATGCTGTGCTCTCCAGCTCACTGCCTGCCTGAGTGAAGGATAAGAAGATGCAGCCAGGAGAAGCCTACCCTTGAGTCAGTCCCTGAATCATGGTGACCCACTCACAATGGAACAAATCGCTGCCCAGCCCTGCTCCATCCCCATGATGAGCTGCAGATCAGCCCATTGTGGTCGATAGGGTTCTCACTGGCTGGTTTTCTGAAGTAGATTGCCAGACCTTTCTTCCTAGTCTGTCTTAGTCTAGAAGCTCCATTGAAACCTGTTCAGCAACATGCAAGCCTCTTCTGACAGACCAGTGGTAACTGTGAATGAGGTGCATTGGCCAGGAATCAAACCCGGGTCCTTTCTGCATGGAAAGCAAGAATTCTACCACTGAACCACCACTGCCCCCTCAATGAATGTTAGCTTTTATTCATCTTGATCCTGCCTTCGCACTGACCCCCCACATCACATTTAGTTTATCAGTGATTCCTGTTGGCTCTACCTCCAGAAGCTATCTGTCATGGTTTGAATTATGTCCCCCAAAAAGTGTGTGTATCAGTTTGGCTGGGCCACAATTCCCAGAACTGTGTGGTTGTCCTCCATTTTATGATTGTAATTTTATGTTAAAGAGGATTAGGGTGGGATTGTAACACCACCCTTACCCAGGGCACATCCCTGATCCAGTGTAAAGGGAGTTCCCCTAGGGTGTGGCCTGCACCACCTTTTACCTTACAAGAGATAAAAGGAAAAGAAAGCAAGCAGAGAATTGGGAACTTCATACTACCAAGAAATAAGCACCAGGAGCAGAGCACGTCCTTTGGACCCAAGATTCCTGCGCAGAGAAGCTCCTAGTTTGGGGAACACTGATGAGAAGGCCAACAGAGAGAAAAAGCCTTCCCCTGGAGCTGATGGCCTGAATTTGGACTTCTAGCCTACTAGACTGTGAGAAAATACATTTCTCTTTGTGAAAGCCATCTACTTGCGGTATTTCTGTTATAGCAGCACTAGATGACTAAGACACAATTCCAAATCCATCCACTTCTCGCCATCTTCGCTGCTACCATGCAAATCCAAGACACTGTTGTCTCTTACCTGATTACTGCACTAACCTTCTGACTGGAGCTTCCAGCTCCCAGTTGGACCTCAGTAATTCATCTTCCACACAATAGCCAGGTAAAACAAAAACCCAACCCATAGCCGTCAGGTTGATTCTGACTCATAACGACCCTATAGGACAGAGCAGAATTGCCCCACAGGGTTTCCAAGGAGAGCCTGGTGGATTCAAACTGCCGACCTTTGGTTAGCATCTGCAGCTCTTAACCACTACACCACTAGGGTTTCCAATAGCCAGGTAGATGGTTTAAAAATACAAATTGAATCATAGCATGCACCTACATAATATCCCCCCAAGGACTTTGCACTTTTTTTTTTTTTTTTTTTTTTGCAAAATAAAATTGAAAAGCCCTATCGCATTCCAAAGGCTTTACGTGATCTCGTCCCCATTTGTCTTCTCAACTTCAGCTCCCATCTCTCCCCTCCTTGGTCATGGGACTTCACTCATCCTGGTCTCCTAGGTCTTTCTTGAGCAAGCCATTCCCATCTCACCCTAAGACCTTTGCCCTAGCTGATGCCTCTTCTAGGAAGATTACAATTCCAGACTTTCATATGGCTGGCTCCTTCCCAAGTCAATATCCTAAATGTGGCCTTTCCTGACCACCCAATCTAAAGTAGCCTGCAACCAGTTGCCATTGAGTTAATTCCAACTCATGCAACTCCATGTGTCTCCGAGTGGAACTGTGCTCCATAGGTGTTTTCAATGGCTGACTTTTCAGAATCGGATCGCTGGGACTTTCTTCCAGGATGCCTCTGGGTGGGTTCACACCACCCATCTTTCGGTTAATAGTTGAGAGCTTAATGGTTTTCACTACTCAGGGACTCCAAAGTAGCCCCCCAGGCACCCCCTATAACACTTTTCTCCTTTACTTTCTTCATGGAATTGTCCCATCTGAAAGTGTCTTCTTAACCTATTTGAGTACTTGCTTATAGTCTGTCTTCTCCACCTAGACCATAAGCACCAAAAAGAGGGACCTCATCAGTCTACTTGACTACAGGGTCCCCAGCACTAGAACGTGCCTGGCCCACAGGGACTCAATAAACATTTCCTGAATGAATCAGTGCTTAACTGAATGAATAAATTAATGACTAATGCTGCACAATGAGTTTCTACATTTGTTTGTCTTTTAGAGTTTACAAAGAAGTCTTACAGGAACTTCCTTAGTCTAGTTTCTGTGATCAGTCTCAGCATTAAATGGAACTCGAAAAACACATCCACACTCTCTCTCCTATTTCCGCCAGGCCACAGATAAGGAAATAGTGAGAATGTTCTCCCTAGGAGAAGAGGTTTTAGTTTCAACAGCCTAACTAACCCTTTGGATTGTATAAGCAGTGTCACTGGGATTAACTCATAGCCGTACCAGTTGATTTCTGCCGTCTGGTTGATTTCTACTGATGGTGACCCCATGTATGTCAGAGTAGAACTGTGCTCTACAGGGTTTTCAGTCAGTGATTATTCAGAAGTAGATTGCCAGGCCTTTCTTTTAAGGCGCCTCTGGGTAGACTTGAAACTCCAACCTCTCGGTTAACAGCTGAGCATGTTAACCATTTACATCATCATAGGACTCCAAACGTTGCTAAGGTGTACAGGGGGAAAGAAAAGTTTTCCTACACTCATCATTTGGACCTAGGAAAAAACAAATTGATAGCTGCAGGATAAAGCAAATGCCCCTGGAGATACCGTTTATGCGGCTCTTGCTGCCCACCACACGCCATGCTAGACTCTGTTCACACATACTTCATTTCCACAATTACCCTATAGGGCCAGCACCATAATTACCCCCATTTTCCTGATGAGGAAGACGAAACATAGGGTGATCAAACAACTTCCCTAAGGCACTGAGCCAGGACTTGAACCCAGGTGACCTGATAACAAAGTCCGGCTAGTCCTTGTCCTTGTCACGAATGCTGGCTGCTTACGCCATGCCAACAAAGCCATCTGGACATTCCTGCCCATCGCATTCAGCCCCAACCACATGAATGAGCTTAGAAAGGGTTAAACACCAAAGTCAGGTGGGATGGTCAGTGCTTCAAAAAACCAAAGCCAAACCCATTGACTTTGAGTCGATTCCAACTCATAGTGACCCAGGTGTTACAGAGTAGAACTTCTCCATAGAGTTTTATTGTGGCTGTTATCTTTCCAGAAGCAAATTGCCAGGCTTTGCTTTCTTGGCGTTGTTGGGTGAGTTTGAACTGCCAACCTTTCTGTTAGCAGCCCAGAGCAAACCGTCTGTGCCACTCAGCGACCTTGATCAGTGCCTAGGTGGTGCTTTTTAAGATTTTTTTATTGTGGTAAATATATATATAACAAAACATTTGCCATTCCAACACTTCACATGTACAGATCAGTAGCAGTATGTTGATCACGCTGTTCAAACACCTCGGTGGTGCTTTTGAAGGGCAGGCCTAGATGGCTTGCCCAGCACTCCCTCCGCCCACCCCAGACGACCTGGCAACAAGAAAAGGCCAGGTATTAATGGAAGGGATGGCACACCCAGGGGAGGAGGGGGACAAATGTTTCCACTCAGCAAGACTTTGGCAGGCACCCTGTATTCCGCTTGGGGTCTTGCCTTTCACGAGGGCGTGGAGGCAGCGGAGTCCCTCGTGTCTTCTGGCTCTTACAGGATTCCAGAGCTCCCCAGTCAGAGGGCTGGCCCCCTCCTGTGCATTCTCAGACAGGACAAAGCTTCAAGCCTAGGTGGAGCGCCCTCAGCCGCGCAAGGCCGTTATTCAGCCCACTGTTTCAGCCCCTCTGCCCACACAATTATTAACGGAATGCCGCTTCCTGCGTTGCCTCAGAAAGCAACATTTTCAAAGATGAAGAAATCCCTGCTTTTTTTCCTTGATTTGTTATTGTCATGACATGACTTACTCAATAAGTAAAAATGTTCAATCCCTGCCCAAGGTCACGGGCTTGTCTCCCACATGCCCCCTACAATCCAGCGGGGAGAAAACACTTGAAAACACTTGAAGTTCCTCCAGATGCTTCTCCGTGCCTTCGCCGGCCTCCACCCCCTGCACATGCTGACCTTTCCAACCAAGGCATTCTCCAACCCTTGCTTCCTGGCTAACTCTCACATGTTTTTCAGTTTGGCTCAGTGTCAAAGCCTTCCCTGATATCCCCCTCCCAACTCACTAATTAAATTAGGAGCTGAACTTCTGTGCTCCCAAGGCACTCCGTGCTGATCTCTATCCTTGAGTTGGCCTGATAGAGTAACTGTGAGTTCCTTGATGCCAGGGACTATGTCTTATGTCTTTCTGTAACCCTAGCATTGAGCACAGTACGTGACACAGCCCAAGCCCACCCATTGCCATTGAGTCAATGCCAACTCATGCGACCCCATGTTTTGCACAGTAGAACTGATCCGTAGGGTTTTCTTGGCTGTAATCTTTATGGAAGCAGATCACCAAGCCTATGCTCCATAGTATGCTGGGTGGGTTCCATCCACCAACCTTCAGATTAATGGAGCGCAAACTGTTTGCACCACCCAGGGACCTTGTACGCAACACAAGTGGATGCTAAATAGCTATGAGAAGAAGGGATAAGGAGGGGAAAAGAAAGAGGAGAAAAAGGAGGAGGAGGAAAGGAAGAAGGGAGAGAGGGATCTTTGTGGTCAGACACATAGACACAGATAAAATATAGACATAGATTTAAAAAACTAACAGTTGCCCTCAAGTTGACTCCTACACATGGTGACCCCATGTGTGTCAGAGTAGAACTGTGCTCCATAGGGTCTTCAATGGCTGATTTTTCTAAAGTAGATCACAGGACTTTCCTCCAAAGTGCCTCTGGGTGGACTCAAACCACCAACCTTTCAGTTAGCAGCTGAGCACCTTAACCATTTGCATCACCCAGGGACCCCAGACATATAGATAGATGGCTGTAACAAGTTAATGCCCATGTTTGCACATGCACATGCTAGCCACAGACAGCAGAGTATGCAGTGAAAAGAGCACTGGTCCAGGAGTCTGTTGGCTTGAGTTCTTATCTCAAGTCTGCTGCTAACTGGCTGTGTGACCTGGGATAAACCACCCCTCCCTTTCTGAGCTTCAGATTTCTCATTTGTAAAATGGATTATTGTTGGACTAAAATAGGAAGTCATAAAATGGCCTCACTCTACTTGACACTGCGGCTGTTCAACAAATAGCAGCACTGCCTTCCCTGAACCCTGCCCTACCCCCAGTGCCCCATATGCCCTCCAAAACGGGAAGGTGCAGGAGCCAGAAACCCCTGTACTTGGACCTTCTCCACCTCCATCTCATCACATCATAGCAATTCAGACAGTTGAAAGCATTCCCGACCCACATTGTACACAACCCATTGGGCTGTTTCTGCCTTCATCTTCCCAGTGAAAGACGCACTCACTGCCTCCCAGTCCTGGACCAGTCTGGACAGCAGCAGGAAGCCCACAGGCCCTTAGTAGGGACAGTGTAGTGCACATCACCCACCCTGAGTCAGATCCACGGGAGCCCCTCTGGAGGCCCTCCTGATACACAAGCATACACAGAGCTGTGACACAGTTCTCCCCACCATCCAAGTGTCAGGTCCCACGATGGGCCACTGACTTCATCTTCTCTGCCCTGGCCTTTTCCTAACTCGACTGTCAGAACCCAAAGCCCAAGCCCTAACCCTAACCCAACGGCAACCTGGACCACTATCTTCATTTTGTTTCCCTTCTGTCCAGAATAACCTACTGCTTGGTGCTGTTCCCTGCTCCCAGAATCTCAACCAAAGTCTCTACCTGAACCCTCCATGAAGCCTGCCCACCAGAGTTAGGGCCTTACAGGCCAAGGGTTCTGCCCTTACTGCCTTATTACCTCACTGATAAAGCCAATACTGTTAGTGTGCCGTACTGTGGTGGCTCTTGTGTGACTGATTCTGGAAGCTATGCCACCAGTATTTCAAATGCCATCAGAGTCACTCATGGTGACAGGCTTCAGCAGAGCTTCCAGACTACGACAGATTAGGAGGAAAAGTCTGGCTACCTACTTCTGAAAGTTAGCCAGTTGAAACCCTATGGATCACAACAGAATATTGTCCAATAGACTTACACATGTCAAGGATCATGGGCCATCATTTTGTTCTGTTGTACGTGGGGTCGACTCAATGCAACTAACAACCATGACAACATATTTTATTTAACTGGGCCCTTAAATTTAGTGACACATTATATACCATCAGTAAAAAGCACCTGAGCAGGGACATGAAAGAGCTTTCTGGGATAATGGTAATGTTCTATATCCTGATAGGAGTTTGCCTTACACAGGTGTATACATCTTTCAAAATTAATGGAATGGCGCACTTAAGATATATACATTTCATTGTATGTACATTTTACCTACAAAAGGAACACTAGACAAACATTGAATTTGAGTAAATGGTATGCATGCTGAAGTGTTTAGGGGTAAAGTGTAATGATCCCTGAAACCTCTTTTGTAATACATTCAAAACATAACATGGATGCATGAATGGAGAGATGGGTAGATATGTGATAAGGCAAATATAGTACCATGTTGCTTGTAGAATCTAGATAGTGGGTATAGCTACGTATACTATAAAATGCTTTCCACTTTTATGCATGTTTGAACAGTTTTATAACAAAATTTTGGAAAAATAAAAATAAAGTTGAAAGCAAGATAAAGCATCAATCATACAAGAATGACTCAATACAGCCCAGTCATCTGATGTGGTTTTCTGAGGCCATTAAGAAGGGCGGTTCTGTTGACTTTGTAGTACCAGAGAAGTTATCCAACATTGAGTGAAACCTTCCACATGCAAAATAATATGTATGTATGTACGTGATGACTACTTATTATTTGGGGGAGTTCCCCCTCAGGGACCTCCCAAAAATAATAGAGCGCTAAACCAAAGGTTGGCAATTCCAACACATCCAGCAGCTTTGCAGAAGGAAGGCCTGGCAAACGGCTTCCGTAATTATTACAGACAAGAAAACCCTGTGGAGCAGTTCTACCCTGTAACACATGGGGTCACCATGAGTCCAGGACCGACTCCACGGCAGCTAACAACAACAACTAGACGGTACAAATGGTTATTGTGCTTGGTTGCTAACCAAAACGTTGGAGGTTCAAGTCTACCTAGAGATGCCTCAGAAGAAAGACCTGGCGATCTACTTCCAAAAAACCAGCCACTGAAAATGCTATGGAGCACAATTCTACTCGGACACACACGGGGTCACCATGAGTCAGAAGCAACTCAGTGTCAACCGGTATAAAACTGGTGGTATTATTATTTGTCAGCGTCAGTACAGCGTGCTGACTAAGAGCACAAACTTTAGAAAGAAACGACCCTGTCTGGGTTGAAATCTCAGTCTTGCCACTCACCATTTGGATAAACTTCCTGTGCCTCGTTTTTGTTTGCCTGTAAAATAAAGGTAACAGTGTTTGCCTCAAACGAGCCAATGTCCATGCTGGTCCTTTATCAGTGCCTGGTGCCAGCCAGCTCTCAGGAGGAGGGAGCTGCTGGTATTACAGACAGGCTTCCAGGAGGCACACCGAGGCCCCTCGTGAGTAAGGATGCATAGCAGGGAGCGGGCCACCAGGTGTGGAGGACAGAGACAGCTGGCTGATAGGCAGGAAGAACAGCTCATGAGGGCTTGCCCTACCAGCAAAAAACACATGCCCTGAGCTAACAAAGTCATCTTTTTTTAAAAGATGCTGCAAGAAAAGCAGACTAGATGGAAAGACACTAAGAAAGCGCCCAGTAGCTAGGTTAAACTGGTAAGATTTGAAATGATTTTCTTTCCTTATCCCTATCCTGGAGTGCTGGTGGTACAGTGGTTAAGAGCTCGGCTGCTAACTAAGAGGTTGGAGGTTCGAATCCACCAGCCGCTCCTTGGAAACCCTATGGGGCAGTTCTACTCTGTCCTATAGGGTCACTGTGAGTTGGAATTGACTCAATGGCTATGGGTTTGGTTTTTTTGGTAATCCCTATCCTACAATGTGGTGTTGTTGTTAGCTGCCCTCAAGTTAATTCCCACTCGTGGTGACCCCATGCGTGCAGAGTAGAACTACTCCAAAGGGTTTTCACGACTGTGACCTTTCAGAAGAAGGTGGCCAGGCCTGTCTTCAGGGCACCTCTGGATGGGTTCGAACCTCCAACCTTTTAGCTAGTAGTTGAGTGCTTAGCGTCTGTGCTAGGGACTCCCATTCTACAATACACTGTTCAGAGAACAGCTCATAAAGCGCCTCCTCAGGGAAGCCCACGCGGACCCACCAGACTAGATCAGTTCCCCCTCTTAGAGCTTCCCACAGCATGTAATCCTCTTTGTAATGATATGTATGTGTGCAGTGCTTTGCTTAGTGGATGTCATTGGATCCCCCGAGCCCAGCACAGTGCCTGGAACATAGAATGCTCTAAATCATAATTTGTTGGAAAATGAATTTCAAGTGTTTGGGAAAGTGACTTCACTCTTTGTAGATTAAAAAAGAAAATGGTGGGGGTTGGGGT
>NW_004444122.1:3620741-3635649 GCF_000243295.1 Trichechus manatus latirostris | reverse complement strand
TTCCATCTGCTCCATGGAAGTGACTGAGTACCAGATATGGAAGGGGGTTTATCCAAAGGCCACTTCTGTGTAAGAATTTAACTGGACAGATGTCTCCTGCTTTTAATGCCCAATCTTCCAACAGCTGAACTCATAAAGCTGGTACTTTGCAGCTGAAGATTGGAAGAAGATACAACTGTCGTTGAGTCTGATACAACCCTGATTTTTATTTCATAGCCTCTCCCTCTTGGTCTACAAGCCTGCTCAGACTTTACAAGTTGAGCTTACAAATCCTTCTGCTATGAAGTCTCACCTGATGGTGAAGTCCTCAGACCACCTGCATTTCCTTGTGAGTCAGTAAGAGCAGTGTACTCAGGTTCGCCCCTTTCCTCCCCCATGTCTCATCCAGTACCTAGTCCCAGCCATTCTTCCCTTGAAGTTTATGGGATCACTCCCTCCCCTCCACAACCACCTCCAGACCCCCATCTCACATCTCTCTGCACCTAGCTCCCACCTCCCCTTCAATTACCCACCACAGTCCCTTCTTATCCCAATCCCCACTTCTTTTCCTAAGGAACATTTTATCACCTATCTCCTTTGCTCAAGAACCCACACTTAGTTAACCTATCCCTCTGTATCCTAGTCCTACAGTCTTCAGTCTGTTCCCACTACTTATAAATATATATTGTCCTGTCCAACCAAGCCCACGTCTCCTCTGCCTTTTCCTCTCTCCCTCAGCACCCCAACATGCAAGGCCAACTCTCATCTCCCACGTGTTTTAAGTGATAGCCTCTCCTTGGATCTCACTCCCCATTTTCTGAGTCTATCCAAATCCTTCAAAGCCCAGGAAGTCTTCCCTAAAACACCTCCTCCAAGTTCCATTAAAACTGATATTCAATATCATTCCAAAGAGCATTTCCTTATGTCCAGTCTTGTTACATGGCCACTGTGTTATCTTCCTGTGGCCCATATCCACATCCGAATCCCAGAAACTGGTGAATTAGGTTCACCTTATGTCGCAAAGGGAACTTTGCAGATGTGATTAAGTTAAGGATCTTGGGAAGATTGTTCTGGATCATCTGGATGGGTCCAGTGTAATCACAAGCGTCCTTTTAAGGGGGATGCAGGAGGAGTCAGAGTCAGAAAAGAAGAGGCGTCAATTTAAATGTCACCTCCCCAAGAACTCATCAAAAGTAATCCTCCCAAGCAATTCTCTCTATTGGCCCCTTCAAAATACTTCCTTCAATTATACATCTTTTTGCTTGTTTATTTTTTAAAAAAATCTACCTCCATGGAATATAAGACAAGGACCATACTTTTCTTGTTCACCATATCCCCACCCAAGCACAGTGTCAGGCATGTAGTATATGTTCAATAAAAGTTTACTGAGTGAATTGAGTGTCCACAACATGTGAAAGACACTAAGTTGGACCCTAGAGATGCAGTGCTAAAAATCAAGTATACAGTCTTTGATCTCATGAAAAAACTTCATCCAGAGAAAGAAAAGGGCTCCATCAAGGTTATTGAGTGAATGTTGTGGGATATCTCCCAAGGACCTACCCCAGGACCGAGCAGCTGACGTAAGTGTCTGCTGACAGTCCCTCTCTTAGAATTGTTGCTGTTGTTACCATTGTCTTTGTTGTTAGTTGCCATTGAATAGGCTCCAATTCACGGCAACCTTACATACAACAAAACAAAATGTTGCCCAGTCCTGCCCCATCTTCATGATCATTGATATGTTTGAACCCACTGTTGTGGCTATTGTGTCAATCCATCTCATTGAGGGTTTCCCTCATTTTGCTGAGCCTCTACTTTACCAACCATGATGTCCTTTTTTAGCTATTGGTCTTTCCTGATGATGTGTCCAAAGTAAGTGAGCCAAAGTCTCACCATCCTCACTTCTAAGGATTGTATTTGTATTTGTTGGTTCTATTTCTTCTAAGACTGATTTGTTCATTCTTCTGGCAGTCCATGGTGTATTCAATATTCCTCACCAACACCACAATTCAAATGCATCAATTCTTCTTCTAATAACTACCCTCAGCCAAGAAGACCTGCCTTGGCCAAGGTTATGCTCCTGCCCCAAGGGCAGCCCACATCCCTTAACTGGTCAGTGCAGGGGCCCAGCCCCATGGGATCATCTGAGGCCTGTGTTGCAGCTGCATCACAGCCCAGCTTCTCCCTGTGTCCGGTTCTGCCTCTCTCCCCCTTCCAAGTGTTTCTCCTGAGCACGCTGTCCAGTCAGTTTCCAACACACAAATCTCTGCTTCAGTCTGTAACCAGGGAAACCCAACCCAAGACAAGCACGCAACCAGGTACAGGAGGTGGTACAACCTCCCCATAAATAAAAGTGAATAAAACACTTACACCAAACATTGAGCACCTACTAAATAAATACCAGGCCAAGTCCTACTCTCAAAGATTCCCCAGTATAAGTAAACGCACTGATGTATTTTATCTCCAAAATGAGACATTCTGAACGCTTACTCCACTTTCTACAAGAGGGATAGGCCCCAGGCTACGCTGCACCCTCGAGTAGTCTTTAGCCCTGTGTGCTGTGTGATAGTTGCTGGGTCAAAATAAGAGAGCAACCTGCCTGTGGGTGTTGATCTGTTCTCTCTAGTGTACATATGCAGTTCAGGGCATTGCACAAGCTTTACCTCACTTAATGCTTCTACGGTCCTGCAAGTTAGGAATTTATTATCCCCATTTTGCAAATGAGGAAACTGAGCCACAGAGAGGCTGAAAAATATCCCCAAGATCAAGTAGTGGGTTACTCTCAGAGCCAAGATTCGCTCCCAGGCGGCCAGACCCCCAGCCTCGGTTCCTAGTCCCCACCCTCCACTGCCTTTCTTCAGAGTTCAGAGGATGCTTTGATGCAACCAAACCAAATGCATCCAGGATTCTCGCCCTATCTCCTTGGAGCTGAAAATGTCAGAATGTGCCTTCGACTCGCCTCATTTCCCTTTTTAAAGAAAACCATGTGTTTACTCTCTTCTGCCAAAGTTACAACAGAACTGAAGTTTCGCCAGTGTCGACTTTAAAAGTTGGGCAAGGCGGTTCAAATCTTTTTCTCTGATGCCTGTTCGTTTATGTTTCAGGAGCAAAAGAAACGATCAGTTGGGCTACTCCTGCAGGAGGGCGAGGAGTCTGGCCAAGGTATCTGGGCCCCTCCCAGTTCTCAGGTCTTCGAGGCTCAAGGGTCCCCTTCGCTCCAGAGACTTGCACTCCGCTCTCCCCACAGGGCTGAGCGGCTCCCTCTCCTGTTCTGCTTCATGCCGGAAGAAAGAAAGTCGAGCAGAGCTGGTGGGGACCCTGACAGCTACAACAGTGAGACATGGACGCTCCTTCCTCTGAGCATTGCCCGTGGCACTCCCAGAAGAAGTAGGGGCTTGTAGGAACCACTATGTCCCGGGCTGACTTTTACCCTCCCCCCACCAGGGGTACTGCAATACTCCACTCACCCCTCTGCAAGCATAGTGAGCGCTCAGCTAGTTTCTGCAAGGACACCCCAGACAGACTGGGACTGTGCCCTGCTGCATCACACACACACACACACACACACACTCTCTGTCTCACACTCACACTCACACGTATGTGCGTGCACATACACTACACGTGTGCACACACAATCACGCTCACACACACTAACACACGCACACAGTCACACACTTACATGCGCACATACACACACACACACAACACCGCTTAACCGAAACTATGCTTCCATCCCTCCAAGACGGTGTCAGGAAAAGTCAAACCCTCCATTTCCACCTCTCATGAATCCCGGGGGACAAGCAAAGACGCTCCACTTACCGTTCTCCCATCGCAGGAAGACTCTCTTCTGCAAACTCATGACTACAGTTTCCAGGATGAGGGAGAGCGGAGAGCGTGAAAAGTCCCTCCAAACCAGGATTCAAGACGTCATGGGGGACCAACGGCAGCTTCTGCGACTGGGAGTATTTGAATATGAGTTAAAACTACAAAGTAACTCCTCGTTAGAACTGTTTCTCCACGGCAGGGAGGGGAAAAAAAAATCCCTTTCCTTTCTGCCAACAAATCTTTAACGTTCAGAACAGTCGCTTCCAACTCCTGCCCTCCTTGTGAAGCAAATGTGTATAAACGCAATGTTATTTCACTGAATCAAGCCCTCGGATCATAACCCTTTTCCTCTACCACAAACAGAAATGTAAAACCTCAAACATTCCTTTGGACTCCGAGTCTGTTACGAGAGGGCAGAACACAACCCTTTCTGAGGTCTAATGTATGGAAAATGTGCAAATTGTTTAGATCATCCCAAGTACTCGAATCTTGCCTTACCACCCCCACCCCAACTTTTTTTTTTTTTTAAATGAGGTCTGGTGTGTTTATGTAATTGCGTGGGACAAACACAACACCTAAAAGCCTTGCCCAGAGTTGAAGTGATTCATTTTCTCCTTCATACACACCACACACAAACACAGCCCCTGTTTAATCCAAGTGAAAACGCCTTTCATAAAATCTGCAAAGGGCTTGGGCAGAGCAACTCCGGGTAAATGCAGCCTGTGTCCCGGGAAGGGCAGTTGGGCTGGGGGGAAAGTGGAGGCTGACTCTAACCAAGACGAACAGAAGGCGCTCTGACTCCTGCCCACGGCAGGACAAGGAGGGACAATGGAAAAGGGGACATGAGCCCTTGATAACTGGGCTAGCAAATGCCTTCAGCCCACTCAGTCCAATTTCCCCTGCTTGCCTTCTCATATCAGGAGGTTTTATTTTTGGACTTGGACAAGATGAACTATTATTTTAAATGACCAATTTGACTGCTGGGTAAAATAAACCTCCTCCTATGCCCTCGGGTCCTCACTGAAAAGGCCAAAAGAATATATAATAGGTGGGGAAATGGTCACAGCTGAAAACAGGGGGCAGTGGGGGGGGACATTCACACGTTGAAGGGTGTGATGATTCTCTGGACGCAGCAATAAGAGATTGGATTGAAGGTAAAGCCTGCGTTGTTTGACAGAGAGAGAAAATCTCACTGAGAAGCAAGCGAAACAGGCCTTGGTCATGTTCCTGAGTTACCTGTCACCTGACAAGTGCCCCAGGCCTTCTTGGAAGAGGCCCTTGCTCTGGCTGGCCCTGACTCCTTGATCCATATAATTGCCACCACTCGGGGTATCGAAGAGCTGCAGGCTCACCATCACTCTGCTCAATGCACTTCCACATCACTGTGAAGCCTCCGCCCACCCACCCCATTCCCCACTACACACACACACACACACACACACTCACACCTTAGATCATCATTTCTCAAAGCAGTATTGCAGGTTGCCAGAAAGCAAAAAAAAAAAAAAGAAAAACTCTCTGTAATCAGCACCTGGAGTCCGAACAGCTCCCCCAGAGCAAACCTCGTCCCAGGGTGGGCCAGGTTCCAGAGCTGGCACTTCCCTGCTGCCAACCCTACCCTGCTCCAATTAACCAGTTAACTGCCCAGGCCCTGGAACTGCGGGATGCCGCAGCTGTGCTGTGAGCTCACCGTGAGCGCCAGAATCTGGCGTTTTGTTTAAGGAGTACCCGACTGCAGCAACAGTGATTGTCGTTGTTGTTAGGTGCCATTGACTCGGTTCCGACTCATAGCGACCCTATAGGACAGAGTAGAATTGCCCCCATAGGGTTTCCAAGGAGAGGCTTGGTTAGCAAACAAGCTCTTAACCACTATGTCACCAGGGCTCCAGCAACAGTGGAGATGGGCTTAATCAACTAAGGACTACTTTACAGCAATGAAAATGATGTGATAGGCAGAACTGTACATGTGAAGATTGTTGAAATGGCAAATGTTTTGTTACGTACATATTTACTGCAATAAAACAATGTTAAAAAAAAAGTCATAAAGGAAGCAAGTGTTAAGGGGCACTGGGTTCCTGTTAAGGGTGATAAAAAAGATTGGAAACAGAGAGGAGTAATGGTTGCACAATGTGGTGAACATAATTAATGCCACTGGACTGCACTCACAAAAATGTTTGAAATGCAAATGTTTTGTATATATACTTACCACGATTTAAAAATGATGTGATAAAGTAATATTTACTGTCATAGAAATATGCCTACGTTATATTGCTAAGTAAATAAGTAAATCAGGGTACAAAGTGGAGTGTATAGTATGATCCACATACTTGAAAAAAATGTTAACTTTAGAGATGTAAAACTGAGAGGGTTTTTTCTTTATAAGTTGGTTTTTCTCCAACATCCATTTGGGCTTTCCAAAACCCATTATGTTACCCCACATGACAATCGGTGTATTGTTATGCAATAATGTATTGCATAATATATAATAACTTTAGATTCACACCATCTCTTTAAAACAAAAATTTTTAAGTCAAATCACTTGCTTTGGAACTCCTAAATAGACATTGTTAAATCAATAGCTAAGACTCTGATCTTGAAGGCTGTGGCTTTAGATGATACGCATCTAGCCTTTGAGAAAGGAATCTGGTATGGTAGGCAGAATAATGGCGCCCTAAAAATGTTCACATCCTAATCCCCAGAACCGGTGAATAAACATATTCATATAACATATAACATAGAATGTTATATGGCAAGGGGAAATTAAGGTTGCAAATGGAATTAAGGTTGCTAATTAGTTGGCCTTAAAACAAAGAGATTGTTCTGGATTATTGGAGTGTGTCCAATGTAATTCAAAGGGTTAGATACCTTTGAAGTGGAAGAAGGAGGCAGAAGAGGAGGTCAGAAAGAAGTCTGAAGATGTTACACTGTTGGCTTTGAAGACAGAGGAAGGGGTCATGAGCCAAGGCATGCAGGCAGCTTCTAGAAGTTTGAAAAGACTAGGAAACAGATTCTCCCATATAGCTTCCAGAAAGGAACACAGCCCTGCAGATACCTTGATTTTAGCCCAGTAAATCCATTTCAGGCTTCTGACCTCCAGAACTGTAGGATAATATCTTTGTGTTGTCATAAGGCACTAAGTTTATGCTCATTTGTTACAGCAGCAGTAGGAAACTAATATACTCATGTTTGTTTTTATTTTGTTTGTTTCTTTGATGTCAAAAGCTTATCTTTGACCATGAAGAGCAAAGCCTAGAGGACTCAGAGCACAAAATTTATACTATGAACCATAGATCTGCGAAGAGTGTAGAATGATATAAAAGTAGTTCTTTTTTTTAATCCAAAAATAAGATAAAAGTCTGTCCAACTGGAGGGACGATGAGGTTCAAAAGACACAAGTTGGGGCCTTAGAAGTATGCCCCTTACTGTGCCCCTTCCAGAGGTTGGCACCAAGAGACAGGGCAGCACATACTCAGGACAGGAGAGCCAGGGACCTGTGTCGCACTTCCCGTCTGGAATTCCCGGAGGAAGGAAGGTGTTTCATTTGTGTGCCCTGAGCCTACCTGGAATAGAACTGTCCACCTGGAATAATTAGATAAAGGTCCTGGGACTATCCCCTGAGTCTCCTGAGGGGGTGAGAGGGCAGCTGCAATTCCCTGTGCCTTGGAGAGGAACCCAGAATTACCAGAACTTGCCAGCCAACCCAGGGAGTCCTTGACAGTTGGATGAGGAGGAAGCAGAGTGACCTGTGCGGATCACAGAACCAGATGCCTCAGCAGCCAATGTGGTAAGGATGGAATCTTCCAGACAAAGCTGACAGGCTACATCTGCAGTGAATGCCAACAGAGAATCGAGCAGGAGCCATGTCACCTTCTTCAACATCACAGTAGGACATAGCACCCCTGAGCCCCACCCCAGAGGGCACCCGGGGAGGAGAAGCGGGAGGAGAATCCTGAATCGACCCAGTAGCTACCCAGAGGGGACTGGGATTTCAATCCGAAGTGACTACATTTACTTCGAATTGGCAAAATAAATTGTGCATCGTCCGTAGAAATGAGGGCTTCAAGAATTAGTTCAGTTACAGAGAAATAAGAAAGTCACATATTTGTACATCTGACCTTTTTTGTAAATAGCCTGTCAGCTATATGCCAAGGTATAAACAGCGGTTATCTCTGGCTAATAGGCTTATGGGTACTTTTTATTTTTTCATTTCTTCTCATCTGTATTTCTTAATTTGTTTTTCCCAAAGGAACAGGCTTGCTTCTTAGCAAAAAAAAAAAAGAAAGAAATGTGTGAATGTGTGTGTTTGTGTGTGTGTGTGTTTGTGGGTGTGTAGGAAGCCCTAGTCCTTGGGGAAGGTCCCTGGTTGGTGCAAATGCTTTGTGCTCAGCTGATAACCAAAAGTTTGGCAGTATGAACCCACACAGCAGTGCCTCAGAAGAAAAGTCTGGTGATCTGTTTCCGTAAAGATTACAGCTAAGAAAGCCCTATGGAGCAGTTCTACCCTGTAACACATGAGGTCACCATGAATCGGAATCAACAACACAAGACTACAATTGTCCTTGGGAGGCCAGAGCTGTACGCAGATGCAGTGACTGTATTCTCGATGAAGAAAGGGTTTTTGTTTTGTTCACTGATTCATCCCAAGTGCCTAGAACAGTGACTGGTACATAGTAGGCACTCAAGAAATATTTGTTGAATGATTTCTAAACCGGTCGGCATGCTCCTGAGACACCCTAGAGGCCAAGTTTTCCGTGCTGATGAGAACAGTTTGCATCTTATCCTGTGTGTTCCTAGGGGCTTTGGTGGAAACATGAGAGCAGACGCATTGGGTCTCACTAGCCAGAAGTCATGTCTTTTGGAGAAAGTTTTCCCATGTTTGTAGCAGTGGTGAAGCTAAGCAAAAGCTGTGAACATATTGCTTTCAGGACCTTGGCTTGAGGGTCTCATGAAGATGTGACTGAGATGGAAGACCCTTGACACTGATTTCAGAGTTTCTGGCCACCACCAGCTCCATGCAGAAGCCACCAAATCACCAAGCTTCCTTGCACAGCTCCCCACTCTTGGAAAATGTCCCCCAACCCCAGATGAATGGGAATAGGGTTAAATGGCACAATCTCAACTGCAATCTCAAATTATAAGAGAAGGGATAGAATGTAGTGGGTCCTGCCTTTGGGGAGATCTTCTCTCTATTTTCTCCATCCTTTCTACGTGGCCCCTTCCCTTACACAAAACCTCATCCTTGGCCTCCTTTCCTGCATAAAGGGGAGATCAGGGAGCATCTTTTTGTCACACCTAGGGGCCTGCGACAAAGAATGGGAGGTCCCAGCTCTTACTGGTTGAATCTCATGGGAGAGATTTAACCTCAACCACCCACATTCCAACTCTCTGTCCTCTTGGTCTCTGGCCATGGCTCCATTAACAGCACCCCCGACTGGACCTCCACAGTGAGGATCCTAGGACTGTGGACTTGTTAGAGCCCCCCACCTGCTCAACAAGGTCCAGATCAGGCTCACTTCAGAGGACTGTGTCCCCTTCCTAGGCTGCTCCATGTGTTCCCCAGGCCCTCAGAGCTATGGACACAGACACCTCTCATTGCAAAATGGGCCTGGCCAACCCTGAGCCCATTCTAACCAGGCAGCCAGGCTGTCAGAAGGCTCAGAACGCCTGGCTAGAGAGGCTGGCAATGACCCTCACAGCAGTGGGCATTTACCACCTGTCATGGTTTGAATTATGTCCCCCCAAAAATGTGTGTATCAGTTTGGCTAGGCCATGATTCCTGGTACTGTGTGATTTTCCTGTATGTTGTAAACCTGCCTCTATGTTAATGAGGGAGGATGGGTGGCAGTTGTGTTAGTAAGGCAGGACCTGATCTACAAGACTGGATTGTGTCCTGAGGCAATCTCTTGAGATATAAAAGACAGAAGTGAGCAGTGAGACGGGGACCTCATACCATCAAGAAAGCAGTGCCGGGAGCAGAGCCCATCCTTTGGACAGGGGTCCCTGTGCCGAGAAGCTCCTAGTCTGGGGGA
The DNA here is from genome assembly GCF_000243295.1 of Trichechus manatus latirostris. Classification (NCBI taxonomy): domain Eukaryota; kingdom Metazoa; phylum Chordata; class Mammalia; order Sirenia; family Trichechidae; genus Trichechus; species Trichechus manatus. Next base: position 3,625,819 of record NW_004444122.1, on the reverse strand, counting down.
ACACTGATGAGAAGGCTGAGAGAGAGAAAGCCTTCCCCTGGAGCTGACACCTTGAATTTGGACTTTTAGCCTACCTTACTGTAAGGAAATAAACTTCTCTTCGTTAAAACTATCCACTTGCGGTATTTCTGTTATGGCAGCACTGGATGACTAAGACACCACCATGCCTGGAGTGAGCGCTGAGTCTTCCCAGTTCCTGTGTATTGGCCTGTCTGCCAAGTCTGGCTCCAGCTTCTTTAACTGACCTTGTCCATCCCCTTCTTGGCCCAGAGCCTTCCCTGAATCCTGCCCTTGACTGCATACCCCTCCTAGTTGAGCAGCTTCTCACTTGGAGACAGGAGTGTGTAGCCTGTTCCTGCACCTTTCTTCCAAAGGTGCCTCTGCCGGATTCCAGCACGGGTTACTTCCCCTGAGCGGATGGCCCAAATCAAGTCAAGTTCTGCCACTCTATATTATATAATGGGTTTGTGGTCTTCCCTGGGCCAGTTCCCAATAGCCCACTTCCTCCCATTTCCCATTGCCTGGGTCTCCGGGTTCCTAGCTGACATTGTCAAATCACATTGAGAACTTAAGAATGAGCTGAACCAGCGCCTACTAGCATCTCCCCAAGGTCACAAACCTCTAAGACTTGACTTCTTCATCCTCCGTCACAGCCCTGTGCAGCAAGGGACCTGCAATATCCTCCAAGCTCTATAATCAGAAGAGGTCAGCATTGTCCCTCAAACCCTTGGGCACTTCCCACACACTCTCACAGATAGGGCTGCTGCACGGACTGACATGTGACAGTCTGCATGACAGTGACCCAAGGGAGTGGGGGTTGGCTCGTTGAAAGCCAGTAAACTGTTTTTCAGTCTGACATGCAATCATTAACACAGACACCTTCATCCCTGCGGACGGTAAATACACCCAGAAGTCAGTTTTCTTGTTCAGCCAACCTATTTGTTTTAAAATGTTTGTGTTCTTTATTTTTGTACACAGAAAATTATAGAGACAACCTGTTATACTAAATTATGGCATTTAAGATGTTTTATAATTTTTGAAGATTTATTTTATGGACAAATTGAGCCTCATACAATATTCGAAGGAGGGAAAAAGCACAGACTGGTTCTCTAACCTGGGAGATGTGGTAATCTCAAACCTCAGGAAACATTCCTGAAATTCCAGAAGGTCATCTGTGATCGCTCTGGAAACTACAAAACATGCTTAAGTATTAACAACCTAACAGTGATGGTCAATATTCATACACCTCCTCACAGACTAGAAAAAACTACCCTCTCGGATATATCATCATTTAATCCTCATAGCTCCCCATTTTACAGATATGGAAATGGACGCTCAGAGAGGATGAGGGACTTGCCTGGGGTCACAGAACTAAGATGTGATAGAGGTGGGACTTAAAGCTAGCCTTCTTATGTAAAGACTAGAAAAGTCCATATTATAGTTTCTCAACCAAGAACTAAATAGCTGCATCAGTAAATAGTTGCATGGATCCCCGGAAGAGAAAGCAATGAGCTTTGGTACCCACTCCAAGCCTCGAGTGAGCAAAGTTGCGGAACCACAGAAGTCAGAGCTGGAGAGGACTTAGAGATGAGCTAATCCACTTGATTTGCAAACTTTTAGGAAGACCAGATCCCTTTTTGCAAACAATGTCTTACAGTAGATAAAGCAAACAATGTCTTACAGTAGATAAAACATGTAAGTGTGAAGTTGGTCTGGTTGAAGGCAAGGTGACAAGTTTGTTGCTCTGCCCACCCTCCCCCTTTACCAGTCCTTATCTGCCCTATGGGGCTCTGCTGAGCTCAGTTGGCAAACTCTGTCCTAAAGCAATCCTCTCATCGTACACATGGGGATATTGAGGTCCAGAAGGGAAAGTGACTTGCCCAAGTACAAAGAATCATAGAAACATTGAGAGTCCTAAATGCCATCATGCCAACCACTTTCTGCCACCAGAATCCCTTCCAACCACCACCACCAGATGGCTGATGAGAGGAGAACTCACCACATTGTCCTGTTGTAATCAATGCTCTGCAAACCTAAAACTAGAAACAGAAGAACTAGAAAGATTCACCATTCATAGCCTCCTTTTTCCACATGGGCTCCCCGAGCAGGGCAACATCCCAGTAAATTGCAAAGGTGGATAGACTTTGCTTTATCAATCTTTCAAGCACTTTGTACTTTTGAAAGCACTTTCACGAATGCTTTATTTCATCCTATACTTTTAATTTATCATAAAATATTTTCTGCAGACCCAAATATATAGTTTCATTTTATTCTGGAACTCTTTTATTATTTTAATACAAAAATCTTACGTATTGTGCGTGCATATATACCAAAAAAACAAACCAAACCCATTGCAGTTGAGTTGATTCCGACTCATAGCAACTATAGGACAGAGTAGAGCTGCCCCATACGGTTTCCAAGGCACCACTGGTGGATTCCAACTGTTGATCTTTTGGTTAGCAGCCAAATGCTAAACCACTATGCCGCCAGGGCCGCATGCATATATGTACACATGTATATATATGTTGTTGTTAAGTGCCATTGAGTCAGTTCTGACTTACAGTGACCCTATGCACAACAGAACGAAACACCGTCCAGTCCTGTGCCATCCTCACAAAATTTGCTACGCTTGAGCCCATTTTTGCAGACACTGTGTCAATCCATCTCATTGAGGGTCTTCCTCTTTTTCGCTGACCCTCTGCTTTACCAAGCACTATGTCTTTCTCCAGGGATTGGTCTCTCCTGATAACATGTCCAAATTATGTGAGACGAGGTCTCACCATCCTCACTTCTAAGGAACATTCTAGCTGTACTGCTTCCAACACAGATTTGTTTGTTCTTCTGGCAGTCCTTGGTATATACAATACTCTTCACCAACACCGTAATTCAAAGGTATCAATTCTTCTTCAGTCTTCCTTATTTATTGTCCAGCTTTCACATGCATATAAGGCAACTGAAATTACCATGGCTTGGGTCAGGTGCACCTTAGTCCTTAAGTGACATCTTTGCTTTTAACACTTCAAAGAGGTCGTTTGCAGCAGATCTGCCCAATTCAATACATCATTTGGTTTCTTGACTACTGCTTCCATGAGTGTTGATTGTTGATCCAAGTAAAATGAAATTCTTGACAACTTCAGAATTTTCTCCATTTATCATGATGTTGCTTATTGGTCCAGTTGTGAGGATTTTTATTTCCTTTATGTTGAGGTATAATCCATACTGAAGGCTGTGGTCTTTGATCTTCATCAGTAAGTGCTTCAAGTACTCTTCGATTTCAGCAAGAAAGGTTGTGTTATCTGCATATCACAGGTTGCTGATGAGTCTTCCTCCAATCCTGATGCCACATTCATGTAGTCTAGCTTCTGGGATTATTTGCTCAGCATACAGATTGAATAAGTATGGTGAAAGGATACAACCCTGACGCACACCTTTTCTGATTTTAAACCATGGAATATCCCCTTGTTCTGTTCTAATGACTGCCTCTTGATCTAAGTACAGGTTCCTCATGAGCACAATTAAGTGTTCTGGAATTCCCATTCTTTGCAATTTATCCATAATTTGTTATGATCTGTGCAGTCAAATACCTTTGCATCATCAATAAAACACAGGTAAACATCTTTCTGGTATTCTCTGCTTTCAACCAAGATCCATCTGACATCAGCAATGATATCCCTCGATCCATGTCCTCTTCTGAATCTGGCTTGAATTTCTGACAGCTCCCTGTCAATGTACTGCCGCAACTGCTTTTGAATGATCTTCGGCAAAATTTTACTTGCATGTTATATTAATGATATTGTTCGATAATTTCCACTTTCTGTTGGATCGCCTTTCTTTGGAATGGGCACAAATATGTTACTTCGAGGAGTAAGGTGCACCTGACCCAAGCCATGGCATTTTCAATCGTCTCATCTGCATGCAAAAGCTGGACAATGAATAAGGAAGACTGAAGAAGAATTGATGCCTTAGAATTATAGTGCTTGTGAAGAATATCAAATAATCGAATATACCATGGACTGCCAGAAGAACAAACAAACCTGTCTTGGAAGCAGTACAGCCAGTATGCTCCTTAGAAGTGAGGATGAAAAAGAGGGTCCTGGACAGAGCTGGAGAAACATGTAGAACAAAATTCAAACTCACAAAAAGAAGACCAGGCTTACTGGTCTGACAGAGACTGGAGAAATCCTGAGAATGTGGCCCCTGGATAGCCCTTTAACTCAGTACTGAAGTCACTCCTGAGGTTCACCCTTCATCCAAAGATTAGACGGGCCTATAAAACAAACAGTAACACACATAGTTCAACCATGTATATGAGACCAAATGGGCACACCAGCCCTGGGGCAAGGATGAGAAGGCAGGAGGGGAGAGGAAAACTGGACAAATGGAAATGGGGAACCCAAGGTCAAGAAAGGGAGAGTGTTGACATGTAGCAGGGTTGGCAACCAACATCACCAAACAATATATGTATTAATTGTTTAATGAGAAACTAAATTTCTCTAAAGCACAATAATAATAATTATAAAAAAAAAAGAAGTGAGGATGATGAGACTTCATCTCATGTACTTTGGACATGTTATCAGGAGAGACTAGTCCCTGGAGAAGGACATTATGCTTGGTAAAGTAGAAGGTCAGTGAAAAAGAGGAAGACCCTCAATGAGATGGACTGACACAGTGGCTGCAGCAATGGGCTCAGACATAGCAACGATTTTGAGGATGGCGCAGGATCAGGCAGTGTTTCGTTCTATTGTACATGGGGTCACTATGAGTGGGAACCAACTCAACAGCACGTAACAACAGCGACAATAATGCCTAGGATATCTATCTTCAAGCATTCCATTTCATTTTCGACAACTTCCAGTTTTCATAGATTCATACTTTGTACATTCCACATCCTGATTATTAATGGATATTTGCAGCTGTTTCTTCTTGTTTTGAGTCATGCCACATCAGCAGATGAAAGTCTTCCCCGGTCGTATTTTGAGTGCCTTCCAACCTGAGGAGCTCATCTTCTGACCTATATCAAACAATGTTCCACTGTTATTCATAAGGTTTTCACTGGCCAATTTTTTTTTTTTTTTTTT